>NW_027041320.1:145000-164775 GCF_037179485.1 Ochlerotatus camptorhynchus | reverse complement strand
GTTTCGAATGCATTTACGTCGATTTCAAGCTTACTAGATAGCGCACACAGAATTGTAACGAATCAACGAAGGATATCCTTCTCAATTCCTGTAATTCTTGCCGTTATTTCTGGATTCTGAAATAATCTTCTAGCGGTGTTGCCATCATTTCTATTACATGTTCAAGAATGAACATGAACATGAAAAAGCTTTGTGCATACATAAGTACAGCGTTCGCCAACGTGCAGCTAGCAAAGCATAAGAGACATATTCCATCGTTTCCATCGCATGCAGCCAGCAAGCCGTGCATTGGCGAACGCTGCTTGAATAAACATTGTAGTCTATGAATTTAGATATCTCAAATATATAAAATTATATGTCCGGCAAACTTTCACCTTTGATTGATGATAAATGGTACATTTCAAAAAGTAAATGACTTTTCGCTAAAACTTGCTACTTTTCGAGAAACCAGATTATGAAACTCATGGGAATTTTCACTATTTTGACTAATATTTCGCTTGTATCGACCCAAAACATTTTGAACTCTTCCTTAAAACCTGCAAATTATCCGACTTAAAAGATAAACGGCGTTAAAAATGAAGGATTTGTCGTTTGTATGGAAAATAGTACAAAAAACGTAAATTTCAGTTAAATTTTACAATATTCACTATATCTTTGTTATTTAAAGACCTAGAACTTTAAGTTTTTTGGCGTTTTTTTTTATATTTTTTAATTTTCTACAACTTTGCCCAAGACATAAAACCTCTAGCATATGAAATAAGAAAGTTAGTATCGCAGCACCATCTATGCGGAGAAAATTGGAACTAATTTCCACTGCCAGATGAAGGCGCATGCTAAACCAAGAAACTTTGTCAAAGACACCATTTCAATATAATGCAAACCCAATGCGCTAGAGGTTTTGTCTTGCTAATTTCGGTTCCTGGCCCAGTGTGCACTGTGCAATGCTTTCTTCTTTTTTTTTTGTAAAATATTGTTTATTTAGGTCTTAAATAACATATTCAAGATATTTAAAAAATATATCAATCTTCTAGAGTCAAAATGAAATCTAGCTCGCCTACATCTATTCTATTATTAATATTCACATTGACAAAGTTGATGTACTTAATGAACGTTTTTAAAATTTGATTTCTTCTCGCTGTTGTCATGTTACCCAAGATTGGCCGTACAAGATCGTCGAAGCTCAGCCTCTGCCAGCCGCCGAGCGTCGTCGTCAATTTTCGCTGGATGTGTACCCAAGCTGCAGCAACTCGAGGGCATTCGCAAAACTTATGTTGCAAAGTCTCGATTCCTACCGCACAGTGCTGACAGTTTTGGTCGTTTGCACGGCCGATGACGTTCATCAGTCTACGGTGCTCCGTCTTCTCGTTCACTATCAGGTAGAGATCAGTACGCTGGCTCGACGATAGCCTTCTCGATGATATGTTCATCCAGATCTTTTTCCAATTGATGCCTGGATGGTTTCGTTCCACTCTGGGTAGCTCAGTTTGTTCCAAGTAGAAACGATGGATTTGATCGCTGGAGGGGTTTTGTTGGATGTGGTGTGGAAATAAGGGAATTTGCTGTGAGCGAAGTTTTAGGCAAGGAAGATCGGCGGGGGATGAATATTTTGGGCGAGAAGGGACTGATAATAGGGAAGGGAAACGATCTCCTGCAGGTGACGATTGACTAGAAGTGCTTTGCATTTGATCGCTGGCAGTTGCAGTTTCAATCCACCCTGCTCTCTGCTGCGCGCCAACTGCTGCATTGGGACTCGTGCGGGTAGCCCACGAAAAAGGAAAGTCTCCATCGTTGATATCAGCTTCGCCGTGTGAGCACATTGCGGTGGACTAATAGACGAGAGGTACCACACCTTCGCTGTAATGAAGATGTTCAGCAGTAGCACTTTCTGCTGCAGGAAAGGGAGCGCATGTTTTGCAACCATATGAGTTGCGAGATCCTCGATACTAAAGCGTCCTAGTTTAGTTTAACCATCAGTCGCACTGAGTTGGTGAAAATAACGCCAAGTACCTTGACATTCTCCTTTGTCTGCAGCCCTGGTATCGTCAGTGGATTTCCATTGATAAAACCAACATCGATCGCCACTGTTTTCAGTCGATTTAGCCCCGGATACGATCTCGAAGCTACCAAAACAGCTGATAAATACGGTCGATCGTGTGTTTTGAGGTGGCAATCACCGTGATGTCATCAGCATACGCAACACATAAATGTTGATGCTTTATAAGTCTTCTCCGATCCCTAAAGAAAGCTCTAGTAATGTCATAAATTGAAATTCGTTTTCGATGGATGTTATATAAAGTAAAGAAACCAAAGCACATATGTTGCCAAAAGCTGGAAGGGACTGTATACGTTATGTTAACTCTACTTCTTCTGATTCGCATTTCAAGCTTATTTCTTATCCCATATTAGCTTATGGCGCACTCTCAACTTAGTGTTCTAGATCCACTTCCACAGTTATTAATTGAAAGCTTTCGATGCCTTTGCCATTTTTGCATTAGTATATTTGTGTGGCAAGTACAATCATACTATTTGCCCAGAGAAGTCGAGAAATGTTCCAACCCGAAAAATCCTAAACTGGACCAGGAATCGAACGCAGCTACCTCCAACACCTTCTTGCTTTGTAGCTGCGCCTTTACCGACTGAGTTAAGGGAGGCCCCATGCTAATTCATGCTGTCGATTTTAACTATTTTTCCGCTTCTAAGGTAAAATTTGAACGCTGTTTTGATTTGACCCCCAATAGATCATTTTAATGCCATTGTGGCGTTATAGAGATGATTTCGTATGGAAAGTTTAATTTTTTAAAGGAATAGAAATGCTTTCCATGGCATGTTTAGTGATTTTAAGGCAAATTTGGCATTTTATGCGATTTAGCGTTTATTTCGTTTTATATGCCATTCTGGCGATTATTTTTCAGGCCTTGTTTCAGATATTAGGAGATTTGAAGCTCAATTTTGAAATTAATCGATTGTAGCGTCACTATGCTCAAGCGAAACAACTTGCTATAAAGATAACAGTATTTCAATGCTGAATGACGTAAAGCCATGCCAATTTAGAATCGCCACGCTTTCAATCGAATGTATCTCAGAATATGTTTGGCTTCGAATAAAACGTTATTAGAAGAAAATGTTATGCAATTTACAATAAAAATCGCAAAGATTTTTATTCCTCTCGAATGAACATTCGAAATTTGGGCTTGATACGTGTCATAAACTTCTGCACAAACTGCTGGTAAACCTCACCGGATGCTTTTTTTCCAGTATCTAGTAATTGAAATAGCATCCTTAGCCATTTTCCACTCTGCTTCTGTTTAGCTTTGATAATACCCCAATACCTGCACCTTCCGGGAAACAGACGAACGTTCCTTGAAACGTTTCAGCACTTCACAGACGGTTGTTTTGGTCATTTTCAACTCCTTTTTTTTTGCTTCCATCGCATGGCAATTCAAGAAAACATAAACTTAAAAAAAGTGTTTGCACAAGGTTTCAAGAGAAAGACATTGTAACCAAATGTCTGTCAATAGATTCCATAACCGACCCCTAGGAACGTTGTACCGGGCAATAATAAGCGCACCGATTCTTAATGGCCAGGGCTTTTTAAGAGTGTTACTTACTTTTATACAATTTAAGAAGCGCAAGTCTGGAAGTGTTATAATACAAATAATTGGTTATTTAACATGTTCTGAAAAACATCGTGTTAAACAATCAAATTTAATGGTAAAACAGTATTTATAAAAACAAAAATATTATAAAACTGAGCGCATGGGATTCGAAATCAGGTATTTGCGTGTTGGGTTTGTAACTGCTCTAGTATACCAACTCCGCTTGTTGGTAAGCAACTTTTTACTATCCATCATGTTCTCTCTCACACAAAGTGACACCGGTGGTGTAGGGATAAGCGTGATTGCCTCGCACCCCAGAAGGCCTGGGTTAAATCCCAGTCGGTGCCGCCGGGATTTTCTGAGGCATGAAATCTCTGATCACGCCTTCTGTAGGGTCATACAGCTCAGGAGATTATAAGCATGCATGTTTGTTTATTGTTTATTGTTGCCATACATCAACAGGCTGGCTGTAGCCCAAATGATGTTAATAATACTAATCATAAAAATAATAATACTAAAATTACATGTCAAATAATCACAGAAAGAAAAACAAAGCAACATGGTCAGAATGTAAAAAAAAAACATAAATGGAAATACACTAATTTTCTCTGTCAGTCCACTGCGGCCGGCGAAAACAGATGAGAATCTCCGACGAAGCGCATCACGTGTGAGGTGAAAGTCGAATACAGATGCGACTCTATTGAACACACGCTGTAGTCCGCAAATCGCACCATATGCCCCGTAGTTCGTGCGACGCAAAGGCAGTCTCAGCATGAGGTTGTTACGGAGTGGTCGGGGTTGCACGTTTAGGTCAATTTGCCTTAGGATAGCCTCACAATCTATTCGTCCCTGTAGAGTGTCGGCGATAATCAAAGCTCTGTTGGTGTCCCTTCTAATCCGGAGAGGTTCAAGGTTTATCAGTTGACAGCGACTCTCGTAGCTGGGCAGCCGAAGCGGATCTCTCCAGGGCAGTCTACGAAGCGCAAAACGAAGAAAGCGACGTTGAACAGATTCGATTCTCTCGGCACCATTGTTGTAATTTGGATTCCAAACCGCAGAACAATACTCAAGCGTCGATCGTACGAGGGAGCAGTAAAGAGATTTTAAGCAGTAGACATCGGTGAAATTCTTAGCTATCCGGAAGATGAATCCTAAAGTCCTAGACGACTTATCGATGACATAAGAAATGTGTTGCCTGAATGTTAGCTGTGAATCCAACACCACACCCAGGTCTTTCACATGATTCACGCGTTCGAGTGTCGTTCCAAGCAGGTCATAACTGAATACAATCGGTTGCTTTTTTCGTGAGAACGTTATGGCAGAGCACTTTGCTGGGTTCACTACCATTCGATTTAAAGTACACCAACTGGCAAAGACATTAAGCTGATGTTGAAGATTGTGGCAGTCAGCGATCGAGCAAATTCGTAAAAATATTTTGAGGTCGTCTGCATATGCTAATCGAGGTCCTTCGATAACCAGGTTCACGTCGTTGAAGTAGAGTAGAAAAATCAACGGTCCCAGATGGCTTCCCTGCGGTATACCTGATGTGGCAAAGAAGCTAGCTGATTTGCAATCTCCTATAGCAACCATAAGTTGGTGACCAGTAAGATACGAACGGAACCAACTCAAGAGATTACCGCTCACCCCAAGCCTGTCAAGTTTAGCAATCGCCATGTCATGATTCAACTTATCGAATGCCGCGGATAGATCGGTATATATAACGTCCGTCTGTACCCGTTCAGTCATACTATCGGTAATGTAGGATGTGAGGCATAGCAGATTGGTGGTTGTAGAGCGACCGCCAGTAAACCCGTGTTGATCAGCACTCAGATACTGCTTGCTGTGAGAGAGCAACGGTTCCATAATAACAAGCTCGAATAGTTTCAAAACAGCACTCAGCGATGTAATTCCACGATAGTTATCCACGGCTCGTTTGCTTCCCTTTTTGTGGACAGGAAACATGTGTGCACATTTCCAGAAGGATGGAAATATACCACTGGAGAGAGACATCCGGAATAGACGGTGAAGTGGAGTTAACAAACAAGCAATATGTTTCTTCAAAAACACGGACGGAACTCCATCGGGTCCAGGGTTGAAGGACGATTTGAGCTGCGTTGCAGCGTTAGAAATCATCTCAACGTTGACATCAATTGCACTCAGCGTTTGACCATTTAGTGGGATGTTCCTGGCTGCGAGGGAAACATGGTCGTCACTTAGTCTCTCATCAGTGAACACACTGGCAAAATTTACAGAAAAAAGGCGACAAATATCCTGCGGAGTGGAAGCGACTTCACTGTTCAATTCCATTGACGATGGGAGGCCAGATTCTCTGCGTTGCTCGTTCACGTAGTTCCAGAAGGATTTCGGGTGTAGTTTAAGGTTACGCTGAATACCTCGTTGAAATCGCAGAAAGCATCGACGACTGGCTCGCTGATACTCGTGATTAAGCCTCACGTAGTGATGTTTCAGAGGAAGCGTGCGATACTTCGTAAATCTTCTCAATGCTGCTCTCTTGATCGACTTCAACCTACGCAGCTCAATCGTCTGCCAGGGAGGGTGAGAGTCTTTGCGTTGAATTCTTTTCGGGACGTGTCTGTCAATGACATATGCCAAGACATGAGAAAAAGTTTGCGCAGCGGCCTCAACGTCGTCATGATCGAGAATGTTCTCCCAGTCCATGTTTGACAACACATCTACAATGCTTCGATGGTCAGCCTTTCGAAAGTCATAAGAAACCGCAGCAGGAAGACTATCGAAATCACGAACGAGATTGTCCTCAACAGTGACAATCAGAGGAGGGTGGTGCGGAACAAGCTTAACTAGTGGACAAGGTGCTGTGGAAATGAACGGAGCATTGTCCTGAGTGCTCACGAAGCAGAGGTCCAAACTACGGTTGTTCTCGTTGACTACGTAGTTATTTGAGAAAGCGTTGCTACGCTATAGTTATCGAGAAGGCCGATAGCTCCTGCATGAAATACAGAACGTTCTGGATCTGGATAGAGGAAGCCGCTATGGGATGGTCTCCACGAAACGCCTGCTAGGTTAAAGTCCCCAAAAATGAATAGCTCATCAATTGGAGTCGCTCTTTCCATTACTGTGAAGACTGATTGACAGTGAGTCTCGATGATAGCATATGATAGATAATAGTAGGCATAGAGAAGACGGACAGTTAGGCTTGGAGGGAGAACGTGTACGGTAGCAAAAGATGGTGTGAAATAAAGAATTGTGTAATATTATAATACTTCGCTGTAATCCTATTGAATCCTGAATATCCTGAACCCTACAAGTGGCGACGAGGGTAAAAGGCAGGAGCGATTTTCATATTAAATAATTCAGGTAATTTGAGTAAATTGGTAAGCGCACTAAATTTTAGATCTAGCAAAATATGGCCTGTTGAAAAATTGAAGGTATAGGTCATAGTTTGTTTACATTAGATACCAAGAAAAATGGTAGTTGATTTGTTTTCCGTCGATCTTGTTTTCCGTTCTGATTACCAATGCTACCAACGCCAGGGAGACAGCTCCCGTTTCGGGATGGAGGCTCTACCACCGATTCCTAGTCCTGACTACTTCAGGGTACAGGATTTTTCAGTAATCAAAGGAGCACATCTTAGTCCTTGTTACTTTTTATGCCTTGTTGCTAGTGACAAGAATCGGCTTTGTCCACCGAGGATGATCTTGAAACAAGGAAAAACTAATGAGTTAGTTTTCATCTATGTGATTCCTAATCTTCTATTCGTGTTCCCTAGTTTGAAGTGGTTAAGACTGTCACGACTCTGAACCGACAGGGAGAATGTCGAGACTTTAACCGACCGGAGACCACTTTCGGATATTATATGGATAGACCGTACGTTCGTGAGTTCAAGCTAAGACTGACTGTATTGTATTCTCAGATCATTACATTACCCTGACATTGAGTTCACTTGAAGTGTTCATTTCTCTCTCGGCTGCTACACCAAATCCCTTACCTCACATCTTCCCCCTTCCAGTTAACCCTGTACCTGAATTTTCAACTCCTCTTTAATCTTAGATTTCCAAATTATGTTATCTTTTCAGCTAACTTCTCGACGTTAAGATTACTATGTCTTGGGTTTCTCGTTCTGTTAGAACGACGTATCACACTTGGTGAGTTTTGTTTACATTCACTGGTTTGAACGGCGTCTTTTTCTTCGTCTTCATCTGAATTGCTTGAATAAGACTGGTTATCGGTAATGTCGCTTGGGAGGCTGGGGTTGCCAATGTTATTTTTTAATACAAAAGGTGTTTGGGGTAAATATATTAATTGGTTCACGTGAGCTGAGCGGGTTGAACCACCTTTTTCAATTAAGAAAACTAGGTTTGATAATGGTTTGATAATTCTTGCTTCATGTTTGAACTGTCTGCCGTTTACTTTATGTGTATAGATGACTTTGTCATTACGTTTCTAATTCATGCTATTAATTCATTTTCACTTGACTTAAAACTATAATGTTTTTCTCTTAAATTTAATAATTCTGAACGTGGTGTGAATGAAAAAATGCGTTGATTCGGTATGATGTTATCGCCTGTGGTTGGAGTTTGGTGGTGATTGTAGAGGAACGTTCGGATTTTATTCTCGATCTGTAACGATGAAGAACGATCTTTCTCGTTTATTATTTTTTCTAACACCGCTTTTGTGGTTTGAACGGCTCTTTCTGCTAGACCATTGCTGGCAGGGTGATACGGTAGGGAGAAAATGTGCTTTATGTTTATTGCTGTACAGTATTGGGAAAATCTATGGCTATTAAAAGGGGGCCCATTGTCGCTCACTATGGTTGCCGCAAACCCAAAAGTGGAAAATATATTATCTAATTCTTGTGCTATATCTTCTGCTGTTGTTTTGCCCATTTTTTTATTCTCAATCCATCTTGAGTATGCGTCTATTAAAATGAGAAGAGTACGATTATATTTATGAAAATAATCGAACCCAAGTAGCACAATTCTGTCCCAAAAAGTTGCAGCAACTTGTTTATAACTGAAATAAGTCGCATATAAGTTTCCAAGACCAATTTATAACAATGGTGCTACTAGGGATGTGTACCCGTTCAAATGGTGTACTGGTTGCTGGCCAGTTACCATAAATTCGCGGTGTCCTATCAATTCCTTTTAGCTGACATGTAGTACAAGACATTACATAATTTTCAATGTCTGATCCGATCCCTTCCCAATATATAAATGTACGTGCTATTTGTTTCATTTTTTGAAAACCCCTATGATTTGCGTGCAAAAGTTGCAGGGCATGATTTTTCAAACTAGTTGGAATAACAATCCTTTCTCTGAAAATAAGACAATTTGCCTCCAGGCTCAATTCATGTCTTTTAGCGTAATAATTTCTAATGTTCTTATTTTTAACATGACTTGGCCATCCTTGTTTCATGTGTTTAATTACTAAAGAGAGAACTGGATCATTTTCAGATTCAACGGAGATGAGTCTGGCATTGAGAACGACCTTGTGATACTTTGCCTTTTGAACTTCTCAAACTTTCTTTTAAATCTGCGTCACTTAAATTTTGTTGTAGGGGTAATCTTGAAACTCCGTCTTGAAACAACTGTTGAAACCAGGGGTTGAAACTGTTGACGTTTTTACGACACTCGCTGCGTTGTCATGCGCGACAGTCTGTTTTTATTCGTACTATCATGCTCTACCGTCGTCTCTCTCACCCAACACAAACGGTAGAATAACATTAGAGCAAAAAGAAAATTATCAAATAACTATTATATTACATGCGTGATTTCGTTCTATTTCCTCAATTTGGTGTAAATTAAACCATTTCTGATCAGAAATGTTATTACTAGGACATCATTGCTTGCTATTTCCAGAGTTCACAAAAGCAAAACATCAGCAGCTTTTATTATTAGAAAAACTAAAATACATTCATTCGTGACGGTCTTCGGCGACAGTGTCGTATGACAGAGTCTATCATATGACATTTTTGTTTGGTACTGTACTATGATACTTTGGTTTGCAAGTGTCGGAGGTAAAGGCAGTCGATTATCACAGAAAATGTGTTGAGTACCGTGACCGCCTACAAGACTGGTTGAAACCGTTGGACTATTCTTTTTGCCCATGAAAAGCCCCACTAATGGTTTGTGGTCCGTAATGATGTTGACTTTTTGACCTAAAATATATTTGTAGAAATTTTCCATCGCAAACACAATAGCCAAGGCTTCACGATGTAGAATCGGATATTTCCTTTCTGCTTTGGACAGTCGTCGAGACACCAACAAACTGGTTTCTCGAATCCATTTATTTTGTGACTTAGAATTCCTGATATACCATCGTCACTTGCATCGCATGTAACTGTAATGGGTTTGGAAGGATCGAAGTGCGTAAGAACATTTGCGCTGCAAATAGTTTTTTTTTGCAGTTTTCTAACGCATTTTGGTATGCTTCTTTCCAGACCCAAATGGTATCTTTTGTTAATAAATTATACAATGGTGAGAGTACTATGTTTAGTTTTGGGTCATGCCGAGAAATGACTTGAGTTGTGTCTTTATTTTAGGCACTGGCACGGCCATTATTGCTTTCACCTTCTCCGGATTAGGCGATACCTCTGCCTCCGAAAGAATGTGACCCAAATACTTCACCTGGGAGACAAACCATTGACATTGCTTGGCATTGCTTTTTACATTGTATCTTTCTAATCTTTCTAACACTATTTTTATTTTTCAAGTAGTTCCTTATCCGACCTCGCCCATATCAGTATATCGTCAATATAAACTTGTATACCAGGAATTCCGCTTAAAATGTTATCCATTGCAGACTGGAAAAGAGTTGGTGCTGGTTTTACCCCAAATGATTGTCGCTTAAATGCATACAGGCCTTTATGGGTATTAATTACAAGCATTTTTGTAGCCTCCGATACCACTTATTGTTGATACGCCACTCGTAAATCAATTAATGCGAATTTTTTGCACTACTCTTATTTGTTTTTAATTCCTCAATTAATGGTTATGGGTAATGGTGAGCTGTTTAAGAGCCATCCATACAGATTCTAATATCAACTTTATTTGATTTTACCATCACTACGATAGGAGAAGCCCACTCCACATATTGTACTTTTTCAAGAATCCCTTTCGATTCAAGGTCATCCAGATATTTTTCCACCTTTTCTCTGAGTTTTAAAGCTACTGTGTATGGTTTGTGACAACTGTTAAAAAAAATCGAATATGTAATCATTTAACAATTGTAATTGAGTAATACGACATGCACTAAACTGAGGACACGGGATATACTACAATAGATCAAATTACTGGTCGCTGTGGTGTTAGATCTCTACCCAACTAACATTTTCAGCTTTGTAAGCCAACTTTTCCAGCGTTGTACTGTAAAGTAGCTGAAAAGAAGCTGCAGATACAGCTACAAGCAAAAGCTAGCAAAATAGTTTTGGAGAGCGTTTACTCAACTTTCTCACAACCATTATTCAATTTGTCAGTCGCACTGAATAACATCAGCCAATAAACGCTAATGTCACTTCTATACACACACTAATCAACTTTCAACTTGTAGCGGCAAAACAAAGCTAACAAAGTGAATATGTTACTCATTTGATCGCTTCTACACAACCAACCACTCTTGCTGAATAACATAAACATCAAAAGTGCTTTTTCAACAGATAAACATACTCAGCTTATAAACTGTGTTAGAGCAGCTTCGGAAGCATTTTCACAGTCAACTAGGTTTATTTTTAGACGTGTGCAGTTTTACAGCTTTTACTCTGCTCTTTTATAACTAGTCGAGAAAAGTGATTCATGTGCACTATTATAAAGCCTCTACTCAGTGATTTTGTTGTAGAAGGGAATGTTTATTTGTTAACATAAGTTCAAAGTGTTGGTGTAGCACAGTTGGTAGTGTCAAGGTTTGCCAATGAGGTCGTCTCGAGTTCGATTCCAGGTTCCTCCGGTGAAGGGTAAATAATTTGGTGATGATTTGTAACTAATTCCGATTAATTTGATTCACAGCAAAATAAACTCAATGAATTCCTTCATAAAAAAAGCGTAAACAGTATTTAACCCGGCTTCAAGAGAAAGCTGTGTAGTGATTATTGGATAACCGGGAAAAGGTTGAATAAGCGCCTTTCAAGTTCACACACAACTAAACAGCAGGATAACAGCTGTATAGAAGCGTTAATGGATATGCAATAAGAGCTTCTCCCAACAGCCATAAGTAGCTGAGTAAGTTCGCCAGATTTGCTTGTATGGAGGTTGAGTAAAGGTTTCTTCATATCGTATAACGTTTGAAAACAGCTTGAGGCTGTATAAATGAAATGAGTAAAGCGTTTACGTTGTGAAAATTGTTAGTTGGGTAGCTGAGGTAAAAAGCACAACACACAATTTGTGCTGAATAAAGGCTGAATAAGCAATTTTTTAAATGAAAAAGCATATTTTTTCCTGAAGAAGCTCTTATTCTGCATCCAATGTTTGTTGGGAAAAACAGCTCCCACACCTGGATCCTACCTATTGACTCATCAACTCATGGACCGGGACACAAAGATGTTATGCCTGAGAACAAAACGAACCGTAATAAAATCGAAATTTTACTGTACTTGGGAAGTATTAGCTAAAATATTAAGTTATTGATTCAAAAAGTCTCAGCTGGACTCGCCGACAAAACACTTAGGTCACTTTGAAAAAATTGTCGATCGTCTCAAGAACTTGACAGTCGAAGCCGTAGTGTACACAAAGGACTAGACAGAACATCCCATAACCATAGGAAGTGTGTGAGGAGGTTTCGTGTACCTACTTGCTCTCACTATTGGTGGTAGACGTATGATTGGTAAAGTAAAACCTGGCAAAAATAGAGAGAAAAAAAAAACTCCTTCACATAAGAGAAAGAGAGATAGAAAAGGGTTTTTCCCATATCTCATGCTATTTATGGCATTGAATCGAAGTGAAGCGGGGGAAACATGCATGGTCCGATAGGTAAGTATTGGCAAAAGGAAGCGGAGAGGTGAAAATATAATAACATTTTCCTCTGGCAATAATTGAAAAAGAAACGAAGCAAGGTTTTGGGTTTTGGGATCACGAAGGGGGAAGAGAAGGCACGGAAAATGAAAGATTGAAATTGAAAAACAGTGACTTTGGATTAGCAGTAGATCCGCAGTGGGGAAGGTGCACGGTAAGGAAGAGGAAGCGGTTTGTTTGGTCGGTGGTCGGAAAAACGACTCACTCAGGGGGAAAATCGAAGAAGAAAAGTTTTGAGGGAAAACAAGTTTCCTGGTGAAGCAAGCGGAGCATAGCAGTTGCACTTTGATATTCTATTTTTCCTTTTTGAAGAACGAAGCGATGCGATACGATGGTAGAGAGCAAGTGTAGTGGTTTTGTATTGAAGATCAGACAGATCACAAGAGCTTGGTGCAAAGTGGTTTTGTTTTGAGGAAAACAATTTTAGTATTATTAAAGAAGAAGTACAAAGCTTACCACTAAGGGGAAATATTTTCGTTAGCAAAAGGCGATACTTTGTAGGAAATATGCAAGAAATTTGAGTAAATTTGAAATTCATGACCCTAAGATTAAATAGAAACAAATGTTCAGATTATTGCTCACGTTCAACCCTTCATTCCACATAAGCGTAAAAGCCAAAGGCACCCGACCCTCATTTAGGGAGAACGATCCGAAAATTCCTCTACATTTCCACACGTTTACACGCCAGAAGAAGCAGATTTACCCAACCAGTTTTTATCCGCCATAAAACGTCGTTTACCATCACGTCATATCACTTCTCCCAAAAGCGGCATGATTTCGGACACAATGGAACTTTCCAAGAAGCCTCTCGTCGTTCCCATCGGATCCATCCCCCTCGATCCACTCAAGGAAGATAAAAAGATCCACAAACATGAAAAGGGCAAGTGAGCATATTCTTTTCCCAGTTTCTCATTTGCACACCAACCGACCTGCTCGGCTTGGTGCGGGGTGTTTAAGAGATACCACCTTTTCGAACCCAGCCAGCCCAGCCATCACATAAAGATGCGAACGAGGAATTGACAGTCTAATGTACCTAGCCAATCCCCGGTCCCCCCACCAACCTGCCCTAGCATCTGCTTTCGATGTCGTCGGTCGTCTTGATGGAGCCCAACATCGGAAGAGGTCCATCGCCTCAAAGGGGATGATTTTTCGAGGACCCTTGTTTCGCTTGACTTTAGCTTTGCACGCCATCTTCCGGGTGACCTGGATCTTCATCTTCATCTTCATCACGACTATCTACATACTACGTTTGAAGAGTTTGAACTTGGTCAGGTGGATGCTGGTGAGGGTGGAGGGTAGCTCATTTGATTTTACTCGCCTTTTTGATTTTCCTGGTTCGAGATCAAAAGGGTTTCTGCTTCTTTACGATGCATGCAAACCGGCACAAGGGTTCTTAAAAAGATGATTTCTACTGATTTGGGTGGTGAATTTTTTTTCCATCTGATTGAACTGAAAAACTTAACCATTCGAAATTTCGATCGAAAATCTTGGTTCTCGTTTTACTTCCGTTCCTAGAGCGGCAGTGAAGCTGGTGAAACCTACCCCAACAGTTGTGCTTCCCAAGAGGAAACATTAGTAAACTCTTCCTCGTTGTTGGAAACTCTCCACCTATATTCTAGAGCAATTCACTGCAAGAAAAGTGAATTTATAAACAAAGTTTTATGGTTTTTGCTTCCGGTTTCAGCCACCCACATCCAGCACCGTTAACGACCGTTTCTTTCTCGATTTCTTTTCCGATGTGCGCAAATTTGTCGCCACTGCTTCCACCCCAGAATGGCTATAAATTATGCATATAGTTGCTGTTTGCTGCTCGCTCGGAATTGCGGAAAACGGACGAATGCCACCTCCTCCCTCCGATAAATGTTGACACTGATTGCCATTCGATACCACCGGGCGATACTGGCTGCTGGAGGCTGCAAAGAATCTAGAAATAAAACCTGAACCCCGAGTTCAATTGGCTGTTAATATGGTTGGCGAAACGGAAATGTTTTGAAAAATTCAAATCGAAAGTTTTCCGGTGGAACTTTTTTATCTGGCTGGGAGTGGAATGAACGAAAGAAGCATTTAGCGACTGTCATCCAGAGCGTGACCGAAGCTATTTAGGAAACTTTCTCCGTTAAAATATATTGAAATATTCAACCGTTTAGGATAAGATTAATGCTCCGGTGCATGACGATCAGTTGATTGCATTGGAGATATCGTCCGGAGCTGACATCATGAACACTTGCTATACCTAAAGCCCGATTTAAAATAAATTTGGACGCATTCAAGTGATCATAACTCAAGAATTAAACAACATACACGGTTGATCAAAACGTCAAACTAAAGTGTATTTATTCAGCTTTCAAACGATATATAACAAATTATTACATTTCACCGTTTCGAACGAACTGTCGCACTTTACTTGTGATCGATGCCATCATGATCTGCACAGTCGCTGGTGACACTGTACCGGCGAACTTATTCCACTTTAAACGCAATTGTTGTGCATTTGTCACTTCTTTACCGCATCCTCGAAGTTTTCGCTTGACAATTGCCCAATATTTTTCGATCGGTCTGAACTCAGGGCAATTCGGAAGATTAATATCTTTGGCGACGAAATTAACATTGTTTGCAGCATACCATTCTAGTACCTCCTTAGAGTAGTGGCAGCTGGCTAGATCCGGCCAAAACATAACGTTGGTCTTGTGTTGCCGAATGAAGGGTAAAATCCGCTTTTTCAGACACTCTTTAATGTAAACCTTCGACGTCATTGTGTGAGATGTGATGAAAACCTTGGTTTTAAGGCCACAACTGCAGATTCCTTGCCAACTCATTAGTTTCCGAGCAAAATTATCAGCAAAAACAAATTTATACCTGGAAGGGACATCCCCACGACCAGTTGCCAGGTAAAATTTTCGTCCGGGGATTTGTTTATAATCCATTTTGACATATGTTTCGTCATCCATTAAAATACAGCCAATCCAATTTCGCCAAACTCGTTCGTATAGTAATCGTGCTCGCTTTTTAGCCACTAAATTTTGTTTCAGAGAGCGATTCGGATGTTTACTGGCACAAAAAGACTTATATCAACAATCAATACGAAACTTACGATTTTAAATTGGCTCACCACTTTAGTAGCCTATTGGTCCCAAGCAAACGATTAACGTACCCTATTCTAGTTGAAATTCTATTACTACACTATGTTTGTTTTGATTCGCTATGAAAGTTTGACAGATAACATCAGGGGTGTGTGGATTCATACAGAACATGCAGGCGTGAGTGAAATAGCTTGGGACTGCTTGGGACCGTTGTTCTGGTACTGAGTGAGCCAAAAATAATAATGATTTTCTTCGGGACCCAGTGGTCTTAGAGTTACCTCTATGCTTATATCCTTCTCTTGAAAGGAAAAGTTGGAATCGAAAATCACGGATGGAGACACCTGGGTTTCTTTTCACGTACCTCAACACCTTTCTCCTCAGCTCTTTGTCCCTAGTGCTACTTTCATGATAGATGCGCTGTGCTCTATCCACACACAGAGTATCCTTGTAACGTTTGATTACAAGACTGACCGTTGACTTTGGGAATTTTTTCACTTTTGCTATTTTTGAGGCAGACCACGAAGGGTTCTGTTTATGCACAATTAATTTCCTTTTCTCAAGTTCCATGATCCGTAATTTCGGGATGCGTCGATCAATCGAGAAAAACTTTTCACCAATTTCTTTGTCAATAAAGCATCAACAAATGCCTGTCAAACGATTTTTGTTCCAACCACCAGGGGCGCGGTGGTGTATTAAACCGTGCGTCCAGATTTACTTTGAATCGAGCTTTAAGCTATGCAAACAGATAGGTCGTTGGGATCTCGATCAGGTGTGTTTTGTGTCCATGTGGATGCGGAGGATAGAGTCCGTTCACAAGTGACGTGACGTGTGATGGACGTTTGGTCCAGGCCTAACGCAATAATGCCGAACGTGTTAGGGAGGAGATTACTAGGTAAAATGAGTCATTTTACCGAAATTGAAACTTCTGTCAAACTGCATTAGTAGTTTTCAAGTTTCCCTGTCTTTTCCCGAAGTTATTAAAATGTTCCCGATTTAGCGATATACATTTAAATTAAAAATAAAGCCAAATTCGATCGGTAGGTTAGATGCAACATTACAAAGATAACAAAATTGGTCCATGTACTAGCAGCCTTGAAAATATATATAACTGTTCACAGAATATGTTCGGAGTATTCTCAAGAATTATCTTCATCATCATTTCCCTTAACGAAGTTCTTTCCAAAATTAATTAAACATAAATTTGAGAATCACTCTGAGATTCACTTAATTTTTTTTTATATCATTTCAGAAATTCTATGCAAACTAAAATTCATTCTCAGATTAACATAGAAATTTGAATTATTCATCCAAAAGTAATGAATTTATTGCAGAATTATGGAAAACGCAATTCTATAAAAATTGCGAATGAATTATTTATATAAATTATATGTAGCCCACCTTGAAATTCTGTTCAAACCTCTCAACAATCTTCATGAAATGCCCTTGGAATATATTTCTGAGTATTCTTCTCAGAATTCTCTTGGAACCCTTCATAATTCGTTTGAATTTATTTTTAGCATTAGAATTTGCTTTAACAGATCGTGGTAGGCCACGATGAAAAATTGACGTATTTAATGTCGTTTTCGTTTTTACTACACTACACCGGTGTAGTGTAAGCAGCAATAAGCACGAGTCATTGACAGTTCATCATCATTTGTTTGTAAACAAAGGTGCAACCGATAGCTACACCCTAATTTTTTTCGGTGTTCGGCGGTGTAGCACCGGTGTAGCTACACCGCAAAAACGAAAACGACATAAGTGATCGTGATTCAGGCAAAAATCTTATGTACGGACTCGGCTTCTACAAACAGATAACACCCACAGTGAACAGATGGCACAGCATAAGCACATCTGGCCACCGGGCATTACATCGAGCAACCACGAGGAGCCATCCCACAAGTCAGCAGTCCATCGAATAGCAACAGCCAGTGCACAGTGGGGCGACTCCATACAAAGTCTGGCCAAGCAAATAATTCTCCAAATTATGAAAAAAAAATCATGATTCTTGGGTAACTTTGGGGCGCTGAATCCAAATATGTCATAAGTTTTGCATTATAACTGGTATTTTTTACGTTATAAATGATTTTGTATGTTTATTTTGTTAAATTTTTTATACGTTTTAACTGTTAATGATGGTCATGAAACAAGTCATACAATGAAGATTTTTGTTTTTAAACAATGCTTAGAAAACATTTTTTTTTTATTATTTGCTTAAAATATCCCTAACAATAAAGTTATTATAAAAAACAGCACAAATTAAAAATCACAATTGGTCAAATTTGTATTTTCCTTCTACTTAAGCTTCTTCCTCATCATCAGCATCAGCATATTCTTCTTCTTATTCTTTTTCTTCTTCTTCTGCTTCTTCATCATCATCGTCATCATCATCATCGTCAGCATCATCGTCATCATCATCATCATCATCATCATCTTCTGGTACCATTTCGCTTGAGTCAGTTTTTGTCTTCATCAGAAATTTAACTTCCTAGACTAGACTTTTAAAATTATGTTTTTCCTTCTCATAATGAGAGTGAACCATTGGTTCGGTGGTGATAAGAAGGTGATAATATCCCGATTTGTGTTTTCACGCTTATCCTTCCGAGTGAAATGCTCTCTAGTGTTTTTAATGACTTTGTTACATTTTTCTTGAGCCTCCTCCGTCATTCTTCCAATCGGCAATATCACCGCCTGAACAATGCTATGCCCATGAATCAAAATTCTGTGCATCGACGACGTCATATAAAACCACGCGTACAACTCTACGTAGCGCTTTGCGGTATCAACACAGTAAATTTTGAATTTAGCTGGGTCTATTTGCTGGGAACAAGAAATTGCAATAAGATTGTTCCGAAGTCTTGTAATCAACTCCAAATCTACTCCTGTGATTTCGGAACTGACTTTAGAATTGGCAAAGAATCTACGAGCTGAATTGCCGTCATTGCTGTTGCCAAATCCTCCTGGCTTCGGTTTGTTGACAATCAGACCCATTTTGCTCTTGAAGCTTGCCTGAATTATTTTCTTATTCGCCTCGAACTGCGTTTCAAAACCAGATTTTCTCCAGCGTTTGAAGCTAAGGCGATACGCAATGTGGATCATGCACTCAAAGCAGCGTATCCAACCGTGCAGCGAAGAGATTCTGTAGTTTAGATAGTCTTCATTTACTTCTAAGTTTTGCATTTTTCTATATCATTGAATTCCGAAATCGTTGCCTTACAAGCATAACACCGTTGTGCAGAACTTGTATTGGTTTAAGTATTGACACATTTTCCGTCGATCATTGTGAGGAAAAGTGAAAACGAAACGACGATTTTGCTGCTCTTCACCATCCCCTCATAAGGTTTCAATGCACTAATTTCGCTTTCGATACGGCTAACTTCGGTTTGAATCACATCATCAGTTTCTGCACAAAATTGTAAATGAAGCAGTATTAGTCTTTTGACCGAACATCGATATTTTGATTTGGGGTTACTTTGATAATGCTCGATGAATATAGAAACACATGCGTGAATGTCAAACAAGTTAGTTCAAGAAATATGAAACTTTGAATATTTAATTTGAAATATGAAAATTTGAGTATATAATCAGAAAAATTATAAGCAATAAGAAGACAACTTTGAATTTGTCATAGCCTTATTGGAAAAACATTTCATAAGTGATGGTTTGAGTGCTTTTTCAAACAGGCGAAAAGCAAGAAAATTGTTTTTTAATATGTTTGGAAAATATGTAACACATACTTTATAAAAACTCTTTACGATATCAAAGGTAATACCCTAAGGTACAATATGGAACCAATGTTTTCAATTCAGAAAAAGTGCAGCGAGTAAATTTAATCATAATATTATACCATCAAAGTTACCCACATTATCAAAGACACCCCGTTTTACGGTATCTTTTTACTGCTGCGCTACTACGTTTGGGAGAGAGATGAAGTGGTATGATAAAGAGTGTCGAGCACTTTTTATCATTCCTTTTACAAAAGACTCTCTGCCTTATCACTGCTTGTTGAAAGACACAAAGAATAATGCAGATTGAAAACGGGCCTTTGCAGATTAGTGCTGGTGCAAATTGAATAATTTTTATTTTTCGATACTGTGTTCAACTTCTTAGGAGGAGATAAA
>NW_027041320.1:132500-140000 GCF_037179485.1 Ochlerotatus camptorhynchus | reverse complement strand
TCATGTGAATTGATTTATCGCATGGTGGGTTTGGCACGTTTGGCTCTGGTCTGATGAAGACCCATACTCACCGGAATATGTTCCGGCCATTGCTCTGGAACCAGCGGAACAAATCCAAAAACATTCAATAACGTTCTATGGGACCATAGTATCTTTCTACTGTTCAATACTGTGCTTAAACTAATGCAGCATTGGCATGGAATTGTGACTGACTTGCGGTTATTTTCCTCATTGACGTTAAATGTAATCGCAAGTCAGTCCCACTCAGATTTTGGCCATAAAATAAAAATTTCACGATATTTTTCCAATATTTTTGGGTAAACATAGATGCATTCTATCACATTGTACGTTTATTTTTAAATTTATCCCTCCAAAATAGGTGTCAAATCAGAAAACTTGAAAAATCTTTGAACGCCGTTTTCTCATTTCCAGTTTTTTACAGATGGGACTGACTTGCGATTATGGGCAGTGAACCATTAATAACTTTTGTTTTTTACGTTTTAGCGAAACGTGGTCTCCAACAAATGTTGTAACTGAGAAAATTTTCAACAAGCGCACCTATCATTTTCTAAAGCAGAGTTAACTTGTAAATTTTGAGATATATATGATCCGAAATTATGGTTTCCCCTTAGTAATTTTCATATCAACTTCAAATGGTTTGTGCCAAGTCAGTTTCTTAGTAAGTTCAAATATTGGGAGGCTAATCAGGACCCAATTTGGAATCGTTTGTGGAATTCGCACTGTGGAGCGATAATTTCAAATTTTGCATCAGTGTAAAGAGTATGCGCCTTGCTACAATAGGTGGTAGTCTAAAGGGTGTTCCACATCAAATTGCATCATGGAAATACGCTGTAGTAAATAACCTAGTTGTGGTTCTGTACTACATCTGGCTGCAGCTTCTTCCTCAGATTTGACCTCCTTGGGATGCTTCCGTAGTGCCTGCTTCATAATAGCCCAGTATTTTTCGATGGGCCTTAGTTTCAGTGCGTTCGGGGGGGGACATGTGTCCTAGGGTACGAAAGTGAACCCTTTGGCTTCGGACCACTCCATGACAACATTTGAATATTGGCATGAGGCTAGATCCAGCCAGAAGATCATAGGACCTTCGTGTTGCTTAAACAAAGGAAGCAAACGCATCTGTAGACACTCCTTGAAGTAGATCTCCTCGTTTACAGTCCCGGTAGTCACGAACGTCGCACTCCGTTTGCTACATGAGCAGATCGCTTGCCAAATCATGTATTTTTTGGCAAACTTTGAAAGTTTCTGCTTCCTTACTTCCTCCGGAACATCAAAGTTGTGCTGGGCGGTGAAGAACAGTAGCCCCGGAAGCTGCAGGAAGTCCACCTTGACGCTTTCGATGAATGGTGAACCTATGTACATCGAAATTAAGCCTAATTTAGAGAAACTCAATAAACTTCAATCAGAGATGTTAATTAACCTCAAATCATGAAATATTTTCTGCGGCTGATTTTTCTTATTATTTCCTGTGGAACCCTTCTCAAGATTTCCTATGATTTTTTTTGGAGTATCTTCCTAGAATCATCCCACAATTTCCACAGAGGTTTTATTTTCTTAAATGCCCTAGAATAGAGATTTTCAAGTTTTTTATTCAATGGAAACAATGAGCATCGTTGATATTGATGTTAGCATGGCATTTCCAATGAACTTTGAAAATCGTAATCTTCACGTATGAAGTAACAAACAACACTCTGAATGTAATGTTTGTCGATGGAAAATCACGACTTACTTATGAAAAAAAAAGTATATTTTCATGAAAATATAAAATTTGTCAAAATTACTATCAAATTATTAAAAAAAAGTCTGCATTAAGAATGTTTCTTACCAATTGAATTTTTGTTAATGACTTGAAGAATCATATAACATCATTTAAAATGCGCTAACTGACACTAAAATCTCAAGCATGATTTCTTTGCTGCTATTTTTTTTTTTTTTTTAATTATAGTCACTTTAACGCTCTTGGGTTATTCGTGACTTGTCCGGAGGTGAGATTAGAACTCGTGACTTTGGCGTGAGAGGTATGGATGCTAACCACTACGCCGGGGTCGCCCCCAAATCTTTGCTTCTAGAATCTTTTTATTTGAACTTACTTTTTCTCCGATACTTTTTCATTACAATCAACGGGCTTTGAGCAATGATTTTTTGATTTTTATTTTTATTTTTTGTAAATTGCGTCTGCGTTGTGTTCCAGGAAAATTTAATTTGATCGTTTTATTTTTATTCCAACCGCACTCAGTCAATTATTGCATCCAACAGCAATGAACAAAGCAGCTGAGATGCAGGAAATGAACAAAGTGCACCGACGTTATATCGTGAATCAAGGCAACACTGTTAAGGGGAAAGTGACCTAGTGAGTAAATAAACAATTTAAAAATAGTTTTCTCTGAGACATCACTTCAGATTGGAACAGGCGCTCGTCGTCTTTTGCAAAAAAAAAAAATAAATAAAAGGAAAACATCACCGAGTGCTTTTAGCAATCTAAAGTGATGTCTTAGAGAAAACCACGTAAGAAATTTTTATTTACACACTAGAACACTTCCACCATAATAAATAAAGCGCAGACTGCTGTGACTTAAATGTGATGGATAGGGCTTTCTTTTCTGATATTTGCTAATTTGCATCCATTTCGGGTGCATTATCATCCAGCGTCTTGCCAAATTTGGCTTGGTGACTAAATGTGACGAATGAAAAGTTTTTTTTGTTGCTGTATTAATTTCACTTTTGTAGTATTTGCTGGTGCAACTGTTGGTAGTGTGTTAAATAAGAGCTAAGGCTGAAACATTTCTAGACAGTAACTGCCTTACAATTATACTGCCAGACATGGGAAAAATCATTCACATAACGTTCAAGTTGAAATCACACATGAACTTTTTTGTGAGATAAACAATCTTCGCAACCCTGCATGTGGAGAGTTACGCGTTTAAGCAACAGGAGAAGATAGAACGTAAACATGATGATGTTTATGTTCATTTATTTATTCATTCCCACGTTACTTGCATCAAATTTTGATTGATTGTCAAAAGGATTGCAAATGAATGCATTCTTTCGTTCGGAAAGATTCTTCGTGAAACATTCAAATCGCATAGCGTGATCGCAAAAGCCAATGTAAGTTATTGATCAAATATTTGTTTTTTGTTTTTTAATTTATTTGATAGGGCACATTCGAATTAACTTTACAGAGACGAGGATTCTTTTTCAGTACAATAAACACTCTATCCTTCGCTATCCAATAACCCAACAAACATTGACTGTTGAATAAGAGCTTTTCAGGCAAAAATAAGTTTCTTCAGCTAAAAAATAGCGTATTCAGTTGTTGATCAACTTAAATTGTTTGTTGGGAAGCTTTCTTCTCCAGAACGAGATCCACTTCTAGCGATTTCATTCTATGGCAGTATCGCCAACGGAGGGCAGAGTGCTTCTTTTGCAGCAATGGACCCAAAACGTAGTCATCACTCACACACTAATCTCGAAACGGTTGCTTTCCAAAGTCGACGATGCAGCGACCGAAAGAACTGCCGATGAAAAACAATGAGAACGACCACACAATGGTTGCTGCCGAGTAAACAGACGATCGTGTGACACACATCGAGATGGGCCTGCTTCTGTCGACAGCCGAGTGAACACTGAAGAGATAATACATACCATTTAGTGCCAACATTTCAAGGGGGCGTAATTGAATGTGTAAACAATGGCTTTAGCCGTCGATTTCTCGCGAATAAAAGCTCACTCATGAAAAATAATGACACAAGCAGGTAGATTAATGTTGTTTGTATTTTGGAGAGGTAAGACTTCATCCGCGAGAAATTGACAGCTAAAGTCATTGTTTACAAAAGCAATTACACCCCTTTGAAATGTTGGCACTGCATTGTTAAATTTCCAGAATAAAACGACGTTGCACCCAGAAAAACAACCTACTGCAGGTTATCCAAGTGCCAGTGCCGGTGGTGTAGTGATAAGCGTGACTGCTTTCTCACCCCAATGGGTCTGGGTTCAATCCTAGCTGAGGTCGGTGGGATTTTTCTGAGGCATAAAAATCTCTGGTCACGTCTTCCTTCGGAAGAGAAGTAAAGCTGTTGGTCCCGGTCCATGTGTGTTGAATGGGTGCGATATCCTACGCAGGTGTGGAAGCTGCCTTTCTGCACATTCGATTGCCGTCAGTGGGGCATTCGGCGTCCGTCGGTGATTGGCACTAGAATGCGGAACAGAGACCGACGTTAAATAAACGAAAGAAGAAGAAAGGTTATCCAAGTGGAAAACGGGAAGTTCCTCTGCAATGTCAGTAAAAACTGCAGTTACCAGCAGGATACGCTTAAGCCGGGGAATTTTTAAAAGGCATATTTTTAAAATGCACCGCAATGTTAAAGCTGCTATGGATTTAACTGCCAATTGAGAAAGCAGCTGAAACGGCTAAGAAAAAAAAAATCCAGGAGCTACTTGTGGATACACATAGAGAAACCGTCCTTCTTGGCACCTTGCAGTTAGCTATTGTCAATAACCTCCCACATTGGATGGATTCAAAATATTCTCTTGCAAATTTTCTTGGAACATCCTTAACACTGTCATTCCAATTATCATCAGAGTTTTGTTTTTCTTAACTAGTTCGTTTATTTACTAGGCTCAGTCATGTGTGACACTTTGCGGAGCCAAAAATCAGTAATGCTTGAATTTACATTTTAAACAGCAGTAATTATAGGTTAGCATTGGGTACCAGTTACTCGTGGTGGGCTCTAGGTTAATGGGTAACAATTGGAAGGAGCTAGGTAGAAAACTGGTTTCGGAAGCATCCTTCAGAACTCTCGGACGGTTGACCAAATCCTGGCTGGGCAGGGGCAAGTAGCACAGAAACAGAAGGATAATAAGATTGGGACACAGTGGCTGGAAATTGTTTGGAAAGGAGGGGATGGCCTGCATGTAGGGAAGATCATGGGTTCCCAATACATCTCTTACTTCACGGAAGGGTTGTCTACCTCGGGCCAAAAGTATATCCAACAGTCGTGCTCTGGAGGCTTCATTACCAAACTGCGTGATCGATGTCATTATAACCGGTTCTGCACCTACATATATTGCTGTCAACGAGGTTTATTCTGTAGAGATGTGCGTCTAGCAAATAGTGGTTGGACATAAGTCTTGAAATCACGCGAATGAATCCCCAACTTACGTCCAGACCTTTGAATCACGCTCTCGAAGAAAAATTTGGAATAATAGAATGTAACCACTACCCAAGAGAATTACTTGTCCAATCGTTTTGCCAACTTAAAAGAGAACTCTGACGTACTAATGGGAAAAATTCATCAAGTGAAATTCTTCTATCATAAATCTCGCCTTGTTGTGCGCCCACCTTTGCTAGAGAGTTTGCCTTCTCATTGCCTGGGATTGAGCAATGTGAGGGGACCCATACAAAGGTAATCATATTTGATCTTTCGACCAGCAAACTCATCTGCTCCCTTACCATTGACAGGAAATAAGATGAGTGCCTACCTTGTTTCATCGACCGAATAGCCTCAATAGAACTGAGACTATCCGAGAAGATGAAGTAATGGTCTATGGGTATGTCGGAAATCATCCCCAATGCGAAGTTGATTGTTGCTAGCTCAGCAACATAAACGGAACAAGGTTCCTGAAGTTTCAGAAAGGCGGTTGAGTATTCATTGAAGACGCCGAAGCCAGTGGATCCATCAATACGTGATCCATCAGTGAAAAATATTCTATTGCAATTGACTTGTTTGTACCTTTCCGCAAAAATACGGGGAATTGAGATAGGTCGAAGTTGATCTAGAACTCCTTGAATAGCCTGTTTCATGGAGAGATCATAGTCAATGGAAGAACTGTAGTTAGTAAAGCAGGGAGGTTATAGCTATCATCAGAGTTCATCGAAAATAAAAAAAAAAATAATATCCATAATCTTGAAAATGTCTACCCCAGAATGTAATGTTAAAAATTCTCCTTAGAATTACGAATACGAGTATTTCCCTCTCTATCTTCAAGATAACACCTTGAGGTGACTACGTACCTTCTGTAAGGTCTCACAATATCTTGAACTATTTTTTTAAATCTGAAAAATCCTCTTTAAGATGATTTCCTTCAACTGATGCAAACAATATTATATCTTACATTCTGACAAGTTTCAAAATATTTTCTAATAATTACGAGTACAGAGTACAGAGCGGTAATAACCGTTAAACTGGCACTCCCATCCCTAGCCAGAGTTAGGAATCAGTGGCTGAATGGTGGTCTACAAGAAATCGGCTTTCGTCCGTATGCAGCTGATCCCTGTTTGTATCATGAATTTATTCGTAAAACGGTGCAATTGAAATCTCTCCTACGCAGACTCAAAAAAATCGATTCACGAAGCAATCCTGTGAATCCCATCCCGGCTTAAGAATGACAATCATGCGCATTAATCTGCTTTGATATTATTAATTTTCTCGACTCATTCCTTTGGGGGTTCATATGTATCCACATCAGGTTAGTTCATTTAAAGAGATTTCATCAGTTTATGAGCGAACGGAAAGTAGCTGCCGAAACAATAAACTGAGTTACCAAGGCTAGTGTGAGTAAATGACCATTTCAATCCTTGGTTACAGCACTCGTTTCTTCATACGAAGCAGAATATAGCTCTGTACCTCCACGCTCCTTAAAAACATTTATTCCAAAACCCATTTTTCACCGAACAGATCTCCGTAAAGTGATTCCATGGAACTGTACGAAGACGGGGGTTGTCGTACGCTTGATTATTTACGCAAATAACAAGTGTAATTCCGAATCGAATTATTCTCTCACGCTTCAGTGGCGCCATCTTCATCGGATGTATCTATCAATGCTTCTTCTGTTTGCACTGCTGCTGTCTTGACCAACAATTTGAAAAGGGCCTATCAGCTTTTGTTCACAAAATTGTGTAAGCCCTTTCCTTGAAAATCGAAGGCCGCCCACGCAAATCAATTGGAATTGGGTTGGTTTTAGTGGGCGGCCTAGGCTTTGCGAGTTTTAAAAGTTGTGTTTACAAAAATCTAATAGGCCCTTTTCAATTGTTGTTCGGGAATTGTTTGAACAAAGAACTTGTTTCCATCAGAAGCACGTCGAATGTGGCCACGTGTAAGCTTAGCACTCAAACACACACACATACACTCGAACGTACACTTACACCTATGCATCTTCAAAACAAACGATGCATCATGTAAGAACCATAATACACATCCATCTCGGTATCTCGTCGCACAGTTGTTTCAAGTAAACGAGATCCACTTTATCAAGAAAGGTACCTTATTCCTACCTCCTGCGGCAGCAGCCAGTATGGGAGCGTTCTCCGAGTAAATACCACCATCCTTTTGTCCAAAAGACGCCGACTGCGAGACATCCAGGGCATGGAAAATCGAGCTAGCTGCATTCCAAGACGGATCTGGTCGTACATAGGACCGATAGTCACTGCCTGGTGGCGTCCCGGTTTGTCTACATTTCATCTCGAGATAGATACCCATGGCTGTG
>NW_027041320.1:0-122500 GCF_037179485.1 Ochlerotatus camptorhynchus | reverse complement strand
GAATTTATTGCAACATTGTTCAATCTTTGCTTTGTGACGTCAGTCGTCTTTCTCTATCTACAGGGTGTCTGCTCATTTTTCTAAATAATTCCAAAGTTTTAATGGCTTATAATAAGAAAGGTGTTTTTTAATGTGTTAAAAATATGCTATTAGGGTTACGGTATGTAATGTGGGTCTAGTCCTTTCATTCGGCCTATCACGCAAATAAATAATTAATTAAGGAATATTACACAAAAAATAAGGAAAATATTGATCACTGATGGTTGATAAATGTGTACCACACACAAATCAATTTATATCACAACATTTCAATACATTTTCAGCTCTCGTAAGTAATAAAACTGGTTGAGAATATCACAATGTTCGGAGTTTTTAGCCGCCATGACTTATAAGGTTAAGATGGGAAGGTTGACTGACGATCATCAAATGGCCTGATTATGGCATTTATTGATTGGAATTACCTGATAATACACACTAGACGTAAAACTTACAGTTGCTGTTTGAATATTTTATGTTTATTTTAATTGTTTAACAACGTTTTCACAAGTAAAACATGGACCCAACTTTAGGGACACATTTCTTTTCTATGTTCCTAACTATGGCCCATGAAATTCATTTGACAGCATATAGCAATAAGAGTAACGTCAACAATGTTGTTTTGCATTTGGATGATAAGGAACGAACAGGAAGGGAGATTTTTTCTGCCAAACCTGTATAATGAACATCACAATGTTCTGATTTAGATATTCTGCGGTCAAAAGACGATAAGCGAAATTTTTAATTTTTAATTTTTAAATTGAGTGATTTAATGTAGTTTTCGTAAAATTTTCTCTAAGAAATGTTTTGAGGAATGAAGAGCATTAAGTTAACAGTGATAGTGATAAAAAAAAATACATCAGAAAACGTTACCAAGAGCGTTTTTTTGAGGATCAAACAAGATAGGACGAAGTTGCATCCATAAATAGACCCAATTTGGGGACAATAGACCCATATTACATACATTTCCCTCGTGAGTTATTGTCTTAAAAAAAGTAAGTTTTTCAACTTTTCGTGGTTTCTGATAGCAAACGACATGATAAGCATATCTAAGCATACCATTTAGCAGTAGAATATCGTTTGCAGGTAAATTCATTGATGAGTTATGATTAAAAACGTAATCGATGGCTGCATATTAGACCGAGGTTAGGGACGTATACCCTATTTTGGTAAATCAAAAACAACAGAAAATAACCCAAACGTTTTAAGACATGGCAATCAGTTTTAAAGAAACAGTTTTACAATCAAATCCATTGAATATTGAAGTTGAATTTAACACGCCGAAAATGTGGGAAACTTTTTGGATGCTTAAAGAACCTTCAAAGCGGTTCTTTTTGTATCCGAACATTTTCAGAAACTTTTTTGAAGTTTCTAGAATTTCAGAGAGCTTCACAGGTGTCAAGTGAACTTAAGTAACATAGAAAACTTGGGGAGTATTGTGCAATGTTTAAAGAAGTTCTAAGCACCTCAGAAAAGCTAGATCTAGAGTTCTTTAGGGAATTTTAGATCTTAAGAGCAGTTCCCGTAACTTTAGTTTAAACTTTTGGAACAGTTTAAAGATCTATAATAGTACATTTAGAAAAACTCAGGATAACGCTATGATGTGCGGAAGAAAATCGAGATCCCTTAAGATGCTCCGAGAATTTCAGGGAAGTACAGAGACTTCAGAAATATTTCAGGAACTACACAGAAGTCCATATTTAAAGGTGTTTACGGGAATTCCATTATTTCCGAGCAGAACCTAGATCTTCAATAGAATTTAGAGTTTTGGAGAATCTTAGAGAACATCAAACAGATCAGAGAATCAAAGAGCAGTTCAAATAATTTCAAGGAAATTGTAGAAACATTAAAGAAGTTTCGAGAGACTCAGGGAATTTCCGGAAACTTCAGCAAAGCTCCAAGAGAATTTCTGGAACCTGTTAAAAATTATATGAACATCCGGAAAACGTGTGAGTATTTTAAGGGTGTTATATCATGGCGATTTCAAGAACTTGGAAAAATGCGAAAATTTAGCTTAGTTGATTAGAGAACATCAACTAAGTTTCATTAATTAAAAAAAAACGAGAACTTTTAGCAAGCAGCGATATCTCAATTCAATTCCAGAGAACTTCTAATAAATTTAGATATTTGCAACTTGCAACTTACAAGGAGTTCCTTGCAATTATGGGGTATTTCAAAAATTCTATGATTGATCCGAAAACGTCAGAAGCGTCAGGGAATTATGAATGTATATCAGAAAATAAACCGGATTTTTAAACAAATTTGGAGCACTTCAGGTTATCATAGATAAGCTCAGGGAAAATTAGTGAGCGTTTATAATGGTTATAAGACTTAAGGAAAATTGTTGAAACTTCAAGGCAAATCAATTAATTTCAGTAAAGTTGCGAGTCCTTAAAAAATACTGATAAATTCAGAGCAGTCTAGAGAACTTCAAAGAAAATCAGCAATCGTTAAGGCAGTTCTAATAACACCAGGAAAGTCTAGACTATTGAAGAAATTTAAAATTGCTGTCGATAATTTAAGGAAAGCTTCATGAACTTCAGAAAAATCTTGAGATCTTCAGTGAAAATCATTATTTCGTCCTAATTCCATGAAAATTGTAGAAGCAAAAAAGTTCCAGAAATTTAGAAAAACTCAGAAAACTTCATTGAAGGACAGTGGTCTTCAGAAACATTTCGAGAACTTAAGGGGAGATCCGCGAACTTCAGGAATTTTTAAAAACATTAACAAAATGCGGAAGCATTTGAAAAAAGATTAGCTAGCTCCGAAAATTAGAGGAATTCCAGAGAGAGGTCAGTTCCATTAATTTCAGAAAATTTTTGGGAAATTTAAAGCAATTCCCATATTATCAGATAACTTCAGAGACGTCAAAAAGTAAATTGAGGTCTTCGATTAAGTTCAGAAGTTCAGTAAAGTTTTAACATTATTAGGACGGTTCAATTAAATTCAGCGCAGTACAACATGCTTCATGAGTACTGCAAAAACTTTAGAGAAGTTTTGAGAATTCATGAAAAGAACAGAGAACCTTAGAGCAGTTCCGTTAACATTAGAGAAGTCACATCTATTTTAAAGAAGTTTAGAGAACTTCAGCAAATTGTTAAACCATTACAGGAGATCCATGATTTTTAGAAAAAAATAGGAAACTTTAAGGAAGTACAATAATGTTCAGGGATGTTTAAGAATTTGATGAGAAGTATTGTGAGCATCAGGCTAGTTTATCAAACTACAAAAGCACTTCAAGGCAGTTTCATTAAATTCAGGAAAAGTTTGGGAACTTTCAAGTAGTTCTGAAGGCCTGGTCCATTCCATATTCAACGGAGATTTCCATTGAAATATTCTTTAAGTTTTTGATGAAGCTACCCTCAGAATTCATTTTTTTTTTTAATTTTCCGGAATTACCTTGAAATTCTTCACAATTAGAAACTCTTTGGAAAGGTTCTCCGAATATTAATTGAATTCATTTCAGATTTCCTTTTGAATCTCACTCCTTTCCTTGGAATTCTACTCACATTGAAAGTGTCCTAAGAATTCATTGGCACTTCTCCAAACAAATTCATTCTCATGATTTGTTAGGCAAACTTTCCTGAATTTATTTTCCGAATTCCTTCGAAGATGTACTGGAGTGGAGTAGTAATCCTCCTTTTAGTATTTTCTCAAAATTCCAAGGGCTTATGCTCCGGATTCGTTTTCTCCCATAAACTTTATAAAATTATCCTCATAATGCCCTTGGAACTTTCCTCTGAAGTTCACAGCAGTTGTGCTTCTCAGAAGAGTTTTCATTAAAATTATCAAGGTTTCTGGAAATTAAAAATAGTACTTCATATGAAATTTAAAATTTCTCAGAACTCCCTTGGACTGAGGTCATAAGAAATTATAAAATAATTCCACGAGCCTTTGAAACTGTGCATGGAATTTGACTCCAAACATTTCTTGAAGTATTATAGCCTTTAAGTCCAGAGCTAGCTAAAATTTAAAATTTCTAGTAAACATTCAAAAAATTAAAGAGCGGTGCCAGAGGAACGGATGGTGAAAAGGATTGAAAGCCATAATGAGGTGAAAGGGGTGAGCAAAGTAAAAACGAGAAAATCCACAGCCAGCCTGTCGTTCTAAGTGTGCTTCTTGCTCGTTTTCGTTTCGTGCTGACAGTCTAGCTAGGCGTTATAGAAATGATGCGTTAAATACGTTGTATGAAAGAAATAAACTCTAGTTCATTATAGAGCCCCGAAAATGAAAAGCCTTTCCCAGCACATCTTTATCTAACCCAAAGGTAGAAAATTGCCATCATCAATCCACTATTACACAGCAATACAATTTTGTTCTTCAAAACGTATTAGAGACTATGGTCACTTGTCACTTGTCGTGAAGGGGCGGGCATATCCCATCCCTAAAGTCTTGATTGGTAGTTTATGGTCAGCCTCTTAGCCGGACGGTGGTTTGTTGAATCGGCATTCATCTACAAAGCTATTCCACGCCAAATGACGAATCGATCAGACGCGAACTGCTCGGATTTGCTTAAGGCGTTTCATAATTGTTTGTTGTGGACCAGTTGGCGTCTCCTCCAAAATGTTGACCATACCCACATAAACTCAAAAAAATTTCAAATCTAAACAGATTAAAAGTTACACTAAATCGCACTAAATTTCATTTTTGGAAGCTGTTTATTTAGTGATGATCTATAAGGATTTAATTACAATCCATTTAAACCTGAACTAAAATACAAGTACAAAATACAAATGGTACACATTCTGCTAGGTCCAATATCGAAGAGCTTGTCGCCATGCTAGAAATAAAAATTCAAAAATCAATTCACTTTTTATTTATAAATAATGTAAAATATAGGGGAAATGGATGTAATTTCGTAGGTGGTACGAGATCCAAACTGTTGATAAGAAGGAGACCCACCTTCACCCGTTGCTGTTAGATAGTACAGGGTTACCCACTCGAAGTGTTACCTATTCAAACGAGTATATTTTTTTTTGTGTGAAATATTTTTTATTGATTCCAATGACAAAAATGTTTGAAAATACTCAAAATTTCAGAATCCATTCACTTTAGCTCGATGTGGCCACCTTTTGCCTTGACAATGGCCTTCAAACGGTCAAAAAACGAGTTGCATGCTGCACGAATGTGAGCTTGTGGTATTTTGGTCCATTCACGTACAATCGCTTTCTTCAGCGCATCTTACTGGCATATTTTTTAGTCCGCACCTTGCTCTCTAAAATGGACCAGATGGAAAAGTCCATCGGATTTGCGTCTGGCGAGTTCGAAAGCCATTGTGTCGACGAAATGAAGCGTGGAATATGATTTTTTAACCATTCTTGGTTTTTTTTTTTTTTTGTTTTTTTAACTCTTTATTTGTTCCAAATTCAAAATAAATTACATTTCATTTTTAACCTAGGTGCTCCAGTTACTACAGTAACTTACCAGCCTTAATTGTTATGATATATATCTAAGTGTTTTTACATTGTTCCTGTCTTGGCAATTCAGTATTTTAAACAGGTTTTTTAAACCTGCATGTCAGTATAACAATTGATAGCTTAAAACTAAAAAACTAAAACTAAATCTTATCTAAGTAAAAAGGGAATTAATCGTTGCAATTGAGGATTGTAACGATTTTTGCCGGAAATTATTAATTATTTTGTTGGACATTTGTGCTAAAGTCTCAACATTCGAAATTCTATGTACTTCGGTAGTACTGTACCAGGGAGGCAACTTCAAAATCATCTTCAGAACTTTGTTCTGAATCCTTTGAAGTGCTTTTTTCCTGGTAGTGCAACAACTAGACCATATTGGCACAGCGTAAAGCATGGCCGGTCTAAAAACTTGTTTAAATATTAGAAGTTTATTCGTCAGGCAAAGTTTGGATTTCCTGTTAATAAGAGGATACAAACATTTTATATATTTGTTACATTTGGCTTGAATGCCCTCAATGTGATCTTTAAAAGTTAATTTATGGTCAAGTATTAATCCAAGATATTTCACTTGGTTTGACCAGGAAATTGGAACTCCGTTCATAGTGACTATGTGACTACTACTAGGTTTCAAAAACGAAGCTCTAGGCTTATGTGGAAATATTATAAGTTGAGTTTTGGAAGCGTTGGGAGAAATCTTCCATTTTTGTAAATAAGAAGAGAAAATATCTAAACTTTTCTGCAGTCTGCTGCAAATAACACGAAGACTTCTTCCTTTAGCGGAAATGCCAGTGTCATCAGCGAACAAAGATTTGTGGCAACCCTGAGGCAAATCAGGGAGGTCCGAAGTGAAAATGTTATACAATATAGGCCCAAGAATGCTACCCTGAGGAACTCCTGCTCTAACAGGTAGTCGATTAGATTTGGAATTTTGATAATTTACTTGAAGAGTTCTGTCAGTTAAATAATTTTGAACTAATTTCATAATATAAAGTGGAAAATTAAACTTTTTCAATTTAGCAATCAAACCTTCATGCCAAACACTGTCGAATGCTTTTTCTATGTCTAGAAGAGCAACTCCAGTTGAGTGGCCTTCAGATTTGTTTGAACGAATTAAATTGGTAACTCTCAAGAGTTGATGAGTAGTTGAATGCCCATGGCGAAATCCAAACTGCTCATCTGCAAAAATTGAGTTCGTATTGATGTAAAGCATCATTATGTTTAAAATTATCTTTTCAAAACGTTTACTTATTGAAGAAAGCCAACATATTGGACGGTAGCTAGAAGCTTCAGCTGGATTTTTATCCGGCTTCAAAATTGGAACAACTTTTGCATTTTTCCATTTATCAGGAAAGTATGCCAAATGGAAACATCTGTTAAATAATTTTACCAAGAAAGACAAGGTACTCTCTGGGAGTTTTTTGATGAGGATATAGAAAATTCCATCATCACCTGGAGCTTTCATATTTTGAAACTTTTTAGTTATAGACCTTACTTCGTCCAAATCAGTCCCCCAGGAATCATCAAAAATATTTTCCCGAGAGAAAATATTCAGAAAATCCCTAGCAACCTGATTCTCAATAGGACTAGTAAGACCCAAACTAAAATTATGGGAACTCTCGAATTGCTTAGCAAGTTTCTGAGCTTTTTCCAAATTTGTGATCAAAATTTTACCACCTTCTTTAAGCGCTGGAATAGGCTTTTGAGGTTTTTCCAAAATTTTTGTGAGTTTCCAAAAGGGTTTGGAACTCGGGTCTAATTTAGAAATATTATTTTCAAAAGTTTTGTTCCTCAGGGCAGAGAATCGCTTTTTAATTTTTTTGCAAATCCCGCCAGATAACTTTCATGGCAGGATCGCGTGTTCTTTGATATTGTCTCCTACGGACATTTTTAAGACGGATCAAGAGCTGAAGATCATCGTCTATTATAATTGAATCGAATTTAACCTCGCATTTTGGTATTGAGGTAGCTCTTGCTTCAACTATAGAAGTAGTCAGAGATTCAAGAGCATAATTAATTTCATCTTTGGTTTGCAAAGGAATGTTTGGATCGAAGTTATATTCCATAAATGTTCGATACTGCTCCCAATCAGCTCTATGATAATTGAAAGTAGAGCTGTTGGGATTACAAATTATTTCTTGGGATATTTCAAAAGTTACTGGAAGGTGATCAGAACCGAAGTCAGCATGGGTAACCAGTTGGCTACAAAGTTGACATGAATCAGTTAAGACCAAATCAATAGTGGAGGGATTTCTTGTAGAAGAAAAGCATGTTGGGCTGTTTGGATATTGTATAGTGTAATAACCTGCAGAACAATCATCAAACAGAATATTACCATTGGAATTGCTTTGAGCATTATTCCATGAGCGGTGTTTTGCATTAAAATCACCAATAATGAAGAATTTAGACCTATGACGGGTAAGTTTCTGGAGGTCACCCTTGAGAAAATTCTTTTGCTGGCCTACGCATTGGAATGGCAAATAGGCAGCTATAAACGTAAGTTGTCCAAATTTTGTTTCAACAGAAACTCCCAAAGTTTCAAAAACTTTGGTTTCAAATGAAGAAAGAATTTTATGTTTGATTCGTCTATGAATAATGATGGCAACGCCACCACAGGGTCCATCAAGACGATCATTTCTATAAATCAAGTAATTTGCGTCCTTCTTAACCTTATGGTCAGGTTTAAGGAACGTTTCAGTTATAACGGCAATATGCACGTTATGAACTCTCAAAAAATTAAATAGCTCGTCTTCATTATCTTTAAGAGATCGAGCGTTCCAATTTAAAATGTTTAATGCTTTAAAATCCATTACTGAATTTTAAAGTCATGACAATATTATTAGCAAATTTTACTCCAGTTTGAATAGCATCAAACATGGAGTTAGATTTAAGCATATCAGAAATCATGTCAATTAATGAATTCTGTAAAAATTCCATTTTAGGGGCAGTAAGGCTTCCTAAGTCAAAATTGTCAAAATTTCCGTTAGAACGTTGGTTAGTATTTTGATTTCTACCCGCTGCAATAGCAGCATAGGTAGCTCCATTAACTCGATGAACATTGTTAGCAGCGAGGGGAGTAGGTACAGATGAAACATTTGAAGCAGGGGTGATATTTGTACCTACGGGTACGAATGTAGAATTTGTTCCTCGCTGACCGTTGTTAACAGCAGAGGAATTTGTACCTGGTCGGAAACGTGGAGCGTTTCCTACCTGTCGGTTAGAACGAGATTGTAGGATCGCTTCGCGAGTCTTACATTCCCAAAAATTGGATTTGTGGTTTTCACCACAATTTGAACATTTAAATTTCTTAGGATCTTCCTTCACAGGACAGTCGTCCTTTGCGTGAGAGGAATCACCACAATTCATGCATTTAGCTGGCATGTAGCAATTTTTAGTTCCGTGACCCCATCCCTGGCACTTCCGGCACTGAGTGAGTTTTTGGAAATTTCCTCCAGTCTTCCTGAAGTGTTCCCACTTCACTCGGACATGGAGCATAAGGCTAGCTTTTTCTAAGGCCTTAAGGTTGTTTAGTTGACTAGACTTGAAGTGAACTAAATAAAAATCATTAGAAATCCCGTTGCGCGAATCGCCAGGACGGGATTTCATTTTCATTTTGATTACTTGGAGTGGCACAACTCCAAGTAATTTTGCCAGTTCATCTTTGATCTGATCCAGGGATTCACCACTGGGCAGTCCTTTCATGACAACCTTGAACACACGTTCAGTTTTGGTGTCGTAAGTAAAAAATTTGTGCTTCTTCTCAGTAAGATACTTGAGAAGACATTTAAATCCGTCCAAGGTTTCAGCCAATACACGGCATTCACCCCGACGTCCAATTTGTAGTGAAAACTTAACTTTCACGAAATTCAAAAGTTCCATGCGAAGAGCATGGAAATCGGTAGTGGTTATCACAATAGGGGGAATCTTTTCCTTCTTGGCATTAAGCCGGGTAAGTTTACTAGAATTTTTCTTGGATGATGGATCATTCTCATCATCCGTGAGCAAATCAAATTGATTACTCAAATTAATTTCTTCAGAAGGGGGGTCAACAGTTTGCCCCTTTCTTTTGCGTTTAGGCGCCATGGCGGCAGTAAATTTTTTATCCAAATCGACTTCCAAGCAGATTACTATAAGAATCTGAAGGATCGAAGAGGAATTTTCCAAATCGATATCCAAGAAGGATTACCTCGGGTAGGGTCCAAACAAGGATCGAAGAGGAATAAGAGGAGTTGAACAAGGTAGAAAATTTTTACAGGTTGAGCACTGAAAAGTGCTGTTTAAATTTGTTGTAGCTTTAGGTAGTAGTAACACTTCCTTAAGCAAAAAGCAAATAGATCCGCACGGCAAGAGAGCACGATGCGGACTAACCATTCTTGGTTAATTTTTGCTTTATGTGACGGTGCCGAGTCTTGTTGGAACGTCCATGCTTTGCGACCGAAGTGTATGCGTGCCCACGGCTCTAAAGCAGCTTCCAAAATATTTTCACGATAATAAGTCGCATTTACTTTGACACCAGGCTCGATGAAAACGATTGGAGAGCGCCCATCAGCGGTCACGGCTGCCCATACCATCACTTGCGATGGGAAATTGCTTCGGGTGGCCATTCGTTGGCTTATATTCTCGTACGTGCGTTCGGTCAAGTAAACACGATCGTTTTGAGAGTTTACGAATTGCTCGATAGGGAAATTTTTCTCATCAGCGAACACAATGTTTGGAAATTCGCCACGTTCGTGCAAGCGCAACAACTCCTTTGCTCTTTCGAGTCTAACGTTTTTTTGCTGTGGTTTGGGGCTTGACCTTTAGCTCAGTTTTCAACAGTCGTTGCATTGAACTTTGTGAAATTTTCAGCTCTTTAGCCATTTGATTGCCACTTCGACGTGGATTTCGTTCAAGTCGAGCCTTCACTTTTCGAATCATCTCAGGTGATGTTGCTGTAGTTTTACGACCACCCCCATAGCGTTTTGCAATGCTGCCAGTACTATTGTAACGACTTATGGTGCGATACACGAACATTTTGTTTACTTTGAGATGTTTTAGCTGCCGAACAATTGCTGGTTGTGATTTTCCAGCCAAATATACACTGGAGTCGCTTTTTACGCGGTTTTTTTTTACACGGTTTTTTTTTACGCGGTTTTTTTTTAACTGAATTTTGGAATTTACGCGGTTTTTTTTACGCGGATTCCGGAATTTACGCGGTTTTTTTTACGCGGATTTTGGTTTTTTTTTACGCGGATTTCAGAATTTACGCGGTACATCGCTTTTTACGCGGTTTTTTCTTACACGGTTTTTTTTTACTCGGTTTTTTTTTACGCGGATTTCGGAATTTACGCGGTTTTTTTTTACGCGGATTCCGGAATTTACGCGGTTTTTTTTACGCGGTTTTTTTTTACGCGGGACGTATCACCCGCGTAAAAAGCGACTCCAGTGTATAGCAATCACACTATTTCTTTTAAATTCCATCACGAATATTTTTTTTTTCTAAAAGACGGAGAGAAAAATGCTTTTGTAAGCTTGTAAACAATATAATGAACTGTCATTGGTATAAATTTGAGCGCGCTGTCATTAATAGTGTGGTAGTTATAGCAGTTTGAATCTGGTAACACTTCGAGTGGGTAACCCTGTAATTTATGGTTAATTACTACCTCTTAGATAAAGGATGTGTCTCCCTCCAAAAGACCAGAGCTGTCCTGGCCACGTCCTTGCATCTGGTGGGGAAAGGTGAGGAATGTTAGGCCGACACTTACTTAAGAGAGATGCAGAGAACTCTACGACCCCTCATAAGTGCCACGGTAAGGGTGAATTTTTGTTAGTAGGGAGGGCAAGCCATAGGTTATATCAAGCATTTAATAAATAGAAGCTGTAAGTAGTTTATCTGTTCATTGCTGCTGCCCATTACCTAAACATCGTCGGTAGAAGAGCTTCCACCGTTGGAGGAATATAACTTCCTCTCCAATCTGATCTTGGACAGCGCGGTTCGAGCTCAAACTCGGCCGTTTCCAGGAACGTCTTTTCGTAGGAAACCTCCTACCCCTTGGTGGGACCAGCAATGCACTGAGGTTTATCGTAAAAAGTCCGACGCGTTTAAGCTTTTCCGGAAACGCGGAACACCCGAGTATTTCGAAGCGTACTCGACTCTTGAACACGAACTCAAGAGCCTCATCAAAGCCAAGAAACGCGGATACTGGCGGCAATTCGTGGACGGTTTATCGCGCGAAACGTCGATGAATACGCTTTGGAACACGGCGCGAAGGATGCGTAACCGGTCTTCAAACAACGAGAGCGAGGAGTACTCGGATCGGTGGATTCTCAAGTTCGCGCGAAAAGTATGTCCTGATTCCGTGCCGGCACAGATGATTCCTCGCGAAACGACGAATTCAGTAGACGAGATCAGCCAGCCTTTTTCAATGCTAGAGCTCTCACTCGCGCTCCTTTCGTGTCGCAATTCGGCTCCGGGGGCTGATAGGATCAAGTTCGACTTGTTGAAGAACCTCCCAGACGTCGCTAAGAGGCGCATGTTGAACTTGTTTTGTCAGTTCCTGGAGTTCAATATTGTTGCAGATGATTGGAGGCGAGTGAGTTATAGCCATTAAAAAGCCTGGAAAACCCGCGTCAGATCATAACTCGTATCGTCCCATCGCGATGTTATCGTGCATTCGAAAATTGTTGGAGAAAATGATCCTTTTTCGCCTCCTTTCGACTCTCAGATACTCAATTTGGTTTCCGTAGGGGTAAGGGAACGAACGACTGTCTCGCGTTGCTTTCCACAGAAATCCAGTTGGCTTTTGCTAAAAAAAAGAGCAAATGGCTTCTGTGTTCTTTGATATTAAGGGGGCTTTTGATTCAGTATCGGTTGAAGTCCTTTCAGACAAACTCCACGCTTGTGGCCTTTCCCCATTAATTAATAACTTTTTGTACAATTTGCTGTCAGAGGAACATATGAGCTTTTCTCATGGAAACTCTACAGCTTCTCGATTTAGTAACATGGGTCTCCCCAGGGCTCATGTTTAAGCCCCCTTTTGTACAATTTCTATGTCAGAGAAATTGACAATTGTCTAAGTGACAACTGCACGTTGAGACAACTTGCAGATGACGGCGTAGTGTCTATGACAGGGCCCAAAGGGGTCAACCTGCAAGGACCCTTACAGGATACCTTAGACAATTTGTCTACTTGGGCTATCCAGCTAGGTATCGAATTCTCCACGGAGAAAACTGAGTTGGTCGTTTTTTCTAGGAAGCATAGCCCAGCACAACCGAAGCTTCAACTTTTGGGTAAGCCGATCACTCATTCCATGTCTTTCAAATATCTTGTGGTTCGATTCCAAATGCACCTGGAGATCCCACATTGAGTATCTGAGACGAAAATGCCAAAAAAGGATCAATTTTCTCCGAACAATTACCGGAACGTGGCGGGGAGCTCATCCGCAAGATCTTCTAACGTTGTACCGGACAACGATTTTATCGGTTTTAGAGTACGGTAGTTTTTGCTTCCAGTCGGCGGCTAAAACTCAAATCATCAAACTGGAACGTATCCAGTATCGTTGTCTTCGTATCGCGTTAGGATGCATGCACTCGACTCATACGATGAGTCTCGAAGTGTTGGCGGGTATGTTGCCACTATCGGTTCGGTTTTCGGAATTGTCTCTCAGGCTCCTCACCCGTTGTGAAGTTATGAACCCACTGGTAATCGAAAACTTTGAGAAGCTTCTTGAGCTAAACCCTCAAACTCGTTTTATGTCATTGTACTACGTGTACATAGCTCAGGATGTCAGCCCTTCACAGCAATCCCCATCGTGTATGCTTCTCCGACTTCGGCAATTCAGTTAGATTTGATTTATCTATGACGCGGGAGATTCGTGGAATCCCAGAACACCATCGTTCCATGATTGTTCCGTCAATTTACGCTGCAAAGTTTGGCCAAGTTGATTCCGCAAGATCGTTCTTCACAGATGGATCACTAATAGAGTCGTCCGTTGGTTTTGGTATTTTTAACGAATTTCATAGCGCCTCTCGAATGCTTCATGCTCCTTGTTCGGTATATGTTGCTGAACTGGCGGCAATACACTATACGCTAGAAACGATCGCCTCACTTGCACCAGATCACTATTTTATTTTTACGGATAGTCTCAGTTCTGTCGAGGCTATTCGATCCATGAGGCCGGTAAAGCACTCCTCGTATTTTCTCATGAAAATACGAGAGCTTCTAAGTGCTTTATCTTTAAGATCTTTTGTCATCACCTTTGCATGGGTCCCATCTCATTGCTCGATTCCGGTCAATGATATGGCGGACTCACTTGCTAAGGTGGGCGCTATGCAAGGCGATATTTACGATCGACAAATTGCCTACAATTAATTTTTCTTCATTTATCGTCAACAGTCGCTCGCCAGCTGGCAGAATAAATGGAGTGAAGGAAGTTTGGGACGATGGCTATTCTCGATCATCCCTAAGGTGTCGAAGAGTCCTTGGTTCAAGGGGTTGGATGTGGGTCGAGACTTCATTCGTCTGATGTCTCGCCTCATGTTCAATCACTATTCGTTAAACGCTCACTTGTTTCGTGTTGGGCTGGGAGACAGCAATCTCTGTGAATGTGGACAAGGTTACCAAGACGCCGATCACATCCTTTGGTCTTGTGCTGAGCATCGTGGAGTCAGATCTGAGCTGTGCGATTCCCTTCGGGCTCGAGGTAGACAACCTAATGTTCCAGTTCGGCATATTTTGGCTAGACGTGATCTGGAGTTTATGAAACTCATATATGTTTACTTTAAGAATACTAACCTTAGATTGTAAGTTTGATTAACATTGTGTTTAGTTTGTGTATTGTGCGTGTAGTTTTTTTTTTAATGTTTGTTTTCAAGATGAATAGAAATAAGTTCATGTTTTAGGATTAATTAAATATTTGTATAATAAATAATATTTCAAACCTCCTTCTCCCTTTCCCCATCCAAAAAATTGTAAATCTCCACTAACCTCGAGACGACCGCGAGTAATCGGTTCAATTCCTTTAACTCTAGATTTAAGACATTGATCATGTATAATGCAAATAATAACTTGGCTCTGCAAAGTTTATTCGATTGAGCCTGTACAAATAAATTAATATAAAAAAAAAAATACCTAAACATATTATTCAAAACAGTCTTCAGATTTTGGAATTAAGAAACGTTATCAGCTCGATCCTGTTGCTCCTTTGCACCTGAAAATGTTTGTTGATCCTAAACATATGCACAATTCATTCTGATCGATAGGAGGTTCTCATGTGTAAAAGGTTATTAAAAGTATGTAGAATCGTAGATTAGAATGAAGATTCGCCCTTGGCCTAACTCTCATTGTCTGGCAGTGGTATCATGGATAAAATCTGCCTGCAATCATTTCTTATGAATGCAAAGAAGCTTGAACCCGGGAGTAAGAAGGTGACAACTCTACCGCAGCTACAATAGCCCATTTCAAGAACGCAAGTATTTCGAAGCTTTTTTCACACATGATAAGCCCCGCTCCAATACATTATCGATGCAAATATACACCATTGATAATGTACTGAAACTTTCAATCAAGCAGTAGTGCAATAATTCATTGATATTAGATGGATATTTCCTATCGAGGACAGAGGAACGAAAAGGTAAATGAACTTAGCTGAGCGTAATTACGCGTAGGTTAGAATAGTTGGCACCACATGCAACGGATAAGAATTTGAAAATTTTCACATACTGCACTTTTTAACATCACTTTAAGTACAGTAAAATTAACACTTTTAAAAATGAAATTGTAAATTTATAACATTTTCACTAGAACGAAAACGACGCAGCAAAACAAAAACACTTCATTTTCGCAGTGTGGCCTACTTCGATCCTGTCTTAGTGACGCGTTCATCAAGATAAAATGGATAAATAGCAGATTTTTAGCGATGGGCCGATCTGCATTTAAATAAACGAAACTTTTTGGATAAAGGCGAAAAGTAAACAGTGAGGCATGTTACAGTTTTGACACGTTATTCGTTGTTATGTATAATGACTTTTTTTCAATCAAAGCGATGAGTATACACAGCTAAATCAAATAAAGCATAAATTTTATAATATATTAGATTAGCAATATATTTGAGTGTACTTCTAGCATAGATCCCCATATCAGTACACCTGGAGATCACCACAAGAGACAGAATCACAAATTGACAGCGTTTTCATTGATGGAGGGCACTTCTCGGATATCATCGATGCAAGGCGGCGCAAGCATATAAAAAGTACACTACCTTACCTAAATTGTAATATGTGGAATAGAGTAATGCAAATAAGCCAGCAATTATTTTTTCCAGCTTCTTTAGGGCTAGCGAACTGATTGATACATTTTTCTGCAAGCCAGTTCGTTCATAAAAATAAGTTCCGATTGATTCTACGCAACTCCTGTTTATTAGTTTAATTTATTTTAATTTGGTCCGCAGTATTTTGGAATTGTCTAGGCTAGAAAGGCTAGCTTCTTTTATACTAAAACATGCATCGTCATGTAGACTGCAGCTTTTCCCTTTGATTCATAATTCCCAAAGTCACGAAGTGGTCATTTATTCTGCAAGTTTAATAAAATGATTATTATGAATCCTACAATCTACGCAAAGCGTGATAAATAACATCATACATCTTTAAAATATTAACTTTGACATTATAAACGTAATGGTTGTTACGATAGTTGATATACTCAATAGTTCAACATATTCTCATTTAAAAAAAATAGCACTGCTGTTTTACTGTTGCCGTGTTTTTGTTGGAGTTGTGAAGCGAAGCTACTATGAACTTTACAAGACCTTTGCCAACTTCTCTACGCACTAAGTGTACCATGTAAAAGGCACTGATAAGACCGGTAGTTCTTTACAGGGACGAAACGTAGACAATACTCGATGAGGACCTGCAAGCAATGGGAGTTTTCGAATGATGCGTGCAAAGGACTATCTCTAGCGGGGTAAATGAAAACGGTGTATGGAGGACAAGAATGAATCACAAGCTGGCTCTAATATTGGAGGGGTACATTATGAACTACTGTTACCATCCGTCATCAATTGAAAAGCTATGACAAAGACGAGTACTTTGCATACAGTCAGGAATATAAGATGTGATGTCCAACATTTTTGATCTTCTCACATCACAATCCACTGAATTCCAAATTTCAACATTACATTGCATCTACCGTAAATTTCAGTGTCGCCCTAAAATGCAAGCGCTTCCTTCAATAAACTACATCCAAAAGGACAAACACTACGCCCCCTATTAAACCACCAAACACCCACCCTTTGCTGTTTTCCCAGTTTTGATAATCTTTTCTCCATTTCGTAAAAACATAACAGCCGCTATCGCATGTTTACAATCTCCTTCCGAATGTGTGCCACTCGGCTAGGAGAGCACACAAACACCGCACTGACACTGCACACGATCCCTGCGACGACACCGACCTTGCGTCCTTTTGCTTTCTATTCTTCCGGTTTTATTTAGATTGGCGACAAAGCTACACAGTTAACTTTCGGGCAGATAAAGAAGCGCACCAAATAAAATTTTACTTCCATGTTTACACCCGGTGTTTCCAACGATGAAAAACATTCCAACCCGGTAAGGTCGCCCCAAAAATCTCACATAAGCACTCCGACAGAGAGAGAGCATGTGTATGTATGTAGCACACGTTCAGTTCCAATTTCCAACCCACCAACGACGGCTGGCCCTTCCTAATGTGCTCAGTTCATATAGCACCCCTATAAATGCGGTGGCAAATTTCGCAGAGAGAGCGAAAGCGATAAGGCTGCACTCAATATCCCCCATCCCTCGCCTCCCACCTTCAAATAAGGAAGTGAAAAGAAAGGAATTCAGAAACGACATCATATTTTTCAAACCACTCGCCCTGCCTCTGTGTGCACCATTTTGTCGCGCAAAGTTCCCAATTGATGCCTAAGCTTTAATAAAAACGGAAGCTAGAAAAACGTCCTTAATCTGTGGGTTTCGAGTGGAACACGCGAACGCGAACGACGACCGAAAACCAATTTCATCTTCTGTACGCATTTGAGCAGCCACCGCCAAACGAGCGAGCAACTTTTCCCGATTTTCCCATTTCTTTCCAAGGAAAACCGTGCGGGCGGGCGTTACGTGTGAATGCCAAGCCGTGTATGAAGGCGAAGGAGAAAAAAACAACAACAGCAAAATGACAACATGCCGAGCAGGGAGGGAGAAAATCTGCTCCGGAGACTACCCCAACAAGAACAACAACAGCAGCAAGGATCCGTTCGGTGAGCTTTGAAAACATGCAGTCGCTGAGACCTGCGGGAGCGTGAGAAGTGGTTTTCCTTGATGGTGAGAGGCTAGTTGAGAGGTCAAAATCATGCTCACGCTTTCCACTTGACGCTCTGAAGAAAAGCGACCGCACGACCAACGGTGGTGGGAATTGGAAGCATCCGGTGCTCGTTTGAACTTGATGTTTTGTAGCTTCTGTTTGTTGTTATGTATGGAACTACCTGGTCGGATCAGTTAAAAACTAAGTTTCTGCAGAAGCGTTGTTTTCCCGCAGCTCGAAAATGAGTAGTATTTCCTGAACAGATCAGCCCTTGGTGGTTCTGTCTCTTTCTAGCTACTGTCTTTCCTGTTGGTCCGTTATAATGTGTTTCACACTATTGGAGAAATGGCTCTAATCTTAGCCTATGGATCTAATATTGGCCAATCGCTAAAAATCAGCTATTTATCAATTTTATCTAGATGAACGCGTCATTGGGTCGTTGCTAATAGATATTAATGGTCGCTATTGAAAATTTAGTAGATTGCTGAATTTATGTACGGGCCCAAATTAGGGGCAGTATAGGCTGACATTACATCCATTTCCCCTATTTCCCTTATTTCAGCATTATTTATTTTCCCTTTCAATAGCCACTAATTAAACGATTAACTTTATTCAATATAATTTATCACGTTTTTTTACATAACGTTATGATGCTCGTTTTAGGTCAGCTACTTGCAATTAGGTATGCCTCAAAGGTTGCGCGTGTATTTGTTGCTGCGCGTTCGGTTTTGACGTCACCGGGTACCCCACCAGCATTATCTGAGCTCGATTTGATATAATGATTGAGGTAAAAATATAGTAAGATGACTTCCCGTTTTTGAAAACAAGTGATTTTTGTTTTTTTTTTCTGCTTCTGCCTTCACTAGATCATTCCTTAAGCATTCTACAAGACCAGTAGGGCTAACTACCCCATTCTTACGTACCGTAAGATTTGAAAACTAGAAACCAATCGTTGAGATATTGTCAAAAGTCCAACACTGCTTCTTGACGCCAAACTCGGCCTACGGATTTTAAACTCGGCCTAACGCATTGAAACGCAATTGAAACGCCAATGAATTCACTTCGGCCTATCGGATGAAGATAAAAATTGATTCGGTTGGAGCACTTCTTTTGTTTTTGGGAATAATGGGTGCAAACCTTCATACCACGCGTTCTCATTGACTTCGTTCGGTAGCTTATTAACTAAAGTAGCGTACCAAATGCATAATTGACTTGTTAACTCTGAAATCATGGATTTATTTGAAATTTCCTGCTCGATAGACCCAAAATGGGTGATTAGGCCGAAGTAGTTCTCTACCCTAATTAGTGAAAACATATTTCACAGCTGTAGTACAAAACTGCGGAAGGTTGCGTTGCTAAAATCGGGAAGGCAGTAGCACAACACTGTGCCAATGAAATTTAAATCATCCCTTAGATTGGATGAAATGTCTGAATGCGAAAGTGGCATTCAATAGAAGAGCTCCATTTTAGTAGCAAGTGTAATTGTAATTTATGTAGTTCAAAGCAAGTCTGTTGGGATCTACTGTGCGGACATGAGTAAGGCACCGTTCCGATCAAAGTTCAACTGGGCAGTCAAAGAAGGTGCTTCAACCCGGCAGATATCATACAACATACAGTCCAATGAAACTACCAATACCATTCCCCAGGAGAAACTGCTCAATCTGGATGCCTGCCTGGTGCTGGAGCCAAAAAGTGACCGGGAGCCGTGCGAGTAATCCATCAGTGTGAATCCGATGTACCAGGTGATAAAACTGGCCATACTAGCGGAATGCAACAGAATTGAATCCTACGTCGGAAAAATTCCAGAATACAACCAAACCCACAGCGTTCAGCTGGTGTTCGATGACGGATCACAGCTCTATCGGTTCGATGTGCAGTTCGAAGTTTGCGGAACCGCCGAGTTCATTCTTCGGTACATTTCCCCTCGCAACGAGCAGCTTTGTCTGTACGGACTGCACCTGGTACTGGAGAAGAATTCCAGAACCGGGCCATGATCGATCTCCGGGTGGACGATTCCAAACTGTCTGAAACGGCAGCTCGGTGCAAGGAATTCCTGCTGTCAACGATGACTTCAAGCAGCAACAACCTGAACAAGTACAAATCGTTCCAAAATATACTCAACTACAACATCGCAAACGCAGTCTCCGGTGCATCCGGATCGACGAGTGGTACCGGAAGCAATGTATCAAGGTCAACGCCACAAACCACCGGTGCCGATCCCGGAGGTACCTCAAGTGCTCCGCAGGGACCTTCGTTGAGTGAGGCCGTAGCCAAACAGTATATAGACGGTAAATTTGCAGCCCTCGAAGCCAAAATCGATGCCAGAAGCGCTGGAATCTCGCCAGAACCAAAAGCTAGATGAAATGTTGGCTCTTTTGAAGAGTATTAGCATGAAATAAATAAATAAGGTCATTCAGAAGGGTTCTCACTGTCTTGATTACTTTCAGGATTGTAATAGTACTTCCATAGAGGTAACTCTAAGACCAGAAGGTCCCGAAGAAACGTGCTCAACTTTTTGACTCAGCTCTGGTACTCTCTTAGGTCCCAAGCTAATCGATGCACCCCTCGAAACATAGAAAAATCCACGAACCCTTCATTTTATCTGTCAAACTCTCATAGCGAATCAAAACAAACATAGTGTAGTACTAGAATTTCGACTAGAATGGGGTACGCTCATAGATGTACTTGGGGCCGATAGGCTAGTCTAGTCTGAGCCAATTTGATTTCCACCGGATGGTACTTATATTTTCTGCTTCGCATTTCAAGCTTATTGCTTACTCAATATTAGCTTATTGCGTTCTCTCAACAAGTGTTCTACAAGCACTTCCACAGTTTTTAATTGAGAGCTTTCGATGCCTGTACCATTTTTTAATTAGTATTAACGTGTGAAAGGAAAATCATACTCTATATTACCAAGGAAATTTGAGAAACTTTCCAACCAAAAAAATGCATGCACACTTAGAAATACCTAATTTTACACGTGACGGAATCCATCTTTGACATAAAGGATGAGACGTAAACAAACATGTAATGTAATGCTCCGAGACTGAAAAGTTCGTTCCTCGACGAAATGTACATTTATTGAGCTGAACTTCACGTCTATTATGACTCAATTATATGTCAAAATTGACGCTCGAAACTGACATATGTCTCAGAGCACCTAAATTAACATGTATTTTTCTAAGTGTGTGGTCTGCGCCTTTACCGACTGAGCTAAGGGAGGCCCGATTGTCCAGAAGGTCCCGAAGAAACGTGCTCAACTTTTTGGCTCAGCTCTGGTACTATCTTCGGTCCCAAGCTAATCGATGCACCCCTCGAAACATAGGAACATCCACGAACCCCTCATTTAATCTGTCAAACTTTCATAAATAATCAAAACAAATATAGTGTAATACTAGAATTATGATTAGAATGGGGTCGTTGATCGATGTACATGGGACCGATAGGCTAGTCAAGTGTGAGAAAATTTAAAATCGTTAGTTTCCACCGGTTGGTAATGGGTTTGATAGGTTAGTCAGCGAAGACATTATTTCACGCTGTCAAGTACTTTCATGGCACCAGAGCGTTGCCTGACTGGAAAGTATCTAATACAATATGAAGAATTGGTAGTTTTTAAAGTATATTCTAAAAATAATTAACAACAATGTGATACTAAAGTACTACCCGACAACAACTCAGCAGCACGAGACTCCTCGAACTGAGTCTCAGAGTAGGCGCACTACTAGGCAAACTTGAGGGGCTGCACGGACTAAAAGGCATTCAAGCTTTCAAATTGACTGAAACACATATTTCTCCAAAATAACTATGGTCCAAATACTCCAAATACCGTATTTCTGATTGTGATGTGTGGTCGATTTTCAATTTACCTTTCACGACGATGAAGACTACGATGACTATAGTCCAGCGAGCGCTTGCTGCGGTTCCGAAACGATCCCGTCGATGGCGGACGATGAATGGCAGATCTTGTCGGAAAGATGGCGGTACCACCGCTCGTTTTACAATCCAGAACACTTCCGGCAATGACGTATTATACATATATTATCTTGTCGGGAAGATGGCGCTACCGCTAACTGGTCTATCGGTGACTACAGTGAGATGGCGGTCCGACAAGCGTTCGTCAGCTGTAGTGCAATGGGGGTTGGTTTTAGCTGGTATAGCGGTTTGTGGAGATGATTCCTATGCTCAGGCGCTTCCTTCTGATGAAGCCGGTTTACGACGTCAAGGCCACCCTTTATCCCTTTACGTTTAGATCAAGACAACTAAAACGACCGTAGCGTGCAATAGCGGTTCTTGACTCGCCAACCTGATAGCGATTTGATATAATGAAAAGGTCCTGGCGAGGAGGTAATTCACTACTTGCACTTGGTTTTCTGTTAGAATTATACTTCACATACACTTCTGGTCTACACGCCCGCCTGAGAAAAAGTGAACGATGACCGTTCCTTAAGTATCGCAGAACCCTTCAGCTATTGTGACTGCATGTCACCATTTTGCCGCGGCCATGCACGCGTTATTCAGCAATCGGTCGTTAAGCATTGCCGTATCGTCTGCCTAGTGAGTTTCATCGCAAGTGTTATGCAGATTTACTTGAATGCTCGATCACATAGTGCATATTTAAAATATTGTATTGGACCCTTGTAACAGATCGGTTAAAAAATTATTATTTTTTTCAAATATATTTTTTAAACATGTGTTGAGGATCCTAGACTCAATTCGCTAGTAATATGGTTAACGAAATTATTGAATTTGAACTTTAATTTGACTTTAGACTCCGTCTTTCATTACTATCCTGAGAGTCACATTAAGAAATCAAAAATGAGGCGTGTAACGAAAATGGTGGCAGTTTTCAAACGCATTTTACTAAAAATCATTAACGTGAAATGTGTCGAACAGCGTGTCGTTCGACGGAGAATTTATCCAGAATTTTTTGGTTAAACAATTAAGAAATTTAGCGAATAAAATAGGGATATTACACGAAGTAATCAGAAGAGCGGACGGATAGGATGAATCTATATTCTCTCGCACGGACATTACTTTCCTTTTCGTGTGCAAATTTGCCTTCCACAGCGCTTCCTGGCAAGACGGTCGGTTTGATCGGAGCTCGGTGAAAACTGATTAAGCAAAAATATGAGGAAGATCAGCCAGCGTCCACAAAAGGGTCTGCCAAATCGCTTCCACCAGCCAGATAGTCGAGCTGGTTGGAGCTAGCAGATAACGCCAGAGTAGAGGGAACGGAGAAGCAGTGGAAAGGGATCTGCACACTACACCGTGCAGTGTCCGGATGGGATTTGCCTTGGGGAGAATCAGGCTACTATTGCTAGTTTACTCTCTCATACCACCACAAATACCGTCCTACCCGCAATCTGTACGGAACTCAACACGGATCCAACAAATTCACGGAAGTCCGGAAAACTTCAGGAAAGTTTGAAGATATTTAGCGCAGTTCTCAGGATAAACAACAATAATTCAGATGCATTTTATTAAAAAAAAAAAAATCAGCGCTGCTATGGCATGCGAGCATGTTGGAAAAAATAAGGCTGTCCACGAGACAGTTGCGATCAGCTGACTTTTTTGTTTACCAAGAACTTTTGACCGATCACAGTAGAACCATAGAGGTAACTATAAGACCAGTAGGTCCCGAAGAAACGTACTCAACTTTTTGGCTCAGTTCTGGTACTCTCTTCGGTCCCAAGCTAATCGATGCACCTCTCGAAACAGGAAAATCCACGAATCCCTCATGTTCGATCACACCATCGGCGTCGGGCTCTGCCACATTTAACAATTTATAGCGGCGGCAACAAACCCCTGGTAGCGATCTGTTCTTCAGTAGTATTGTTTTATCCGTCATCTACAGATGGCTTTGGTATGTTTTCAATATTTTGTTTATGTTTTGAAAAGTAGAATATATGATATATGATCAACATTGAATTGCTTTGTGCCGCAGTATCTAAGAGAAGATAATATATCAATGTAATAAGTTAAGTGTTCGTACTACCTCCGAGCAGGCAGGATGCCTCTCGGAGGCAATAAACAGAATTAAAGTGGTGAAATTACGATTATACAAATACACAACGTAGGGAAAGACATCCTGGTCAAAACACCTCACTTTATCTGTCAAACTTGCATAGTCAATCAAAACAAACATAGTGTAGTACTAGAATTCTGCCTAGAAGCGCTCTTTTTCGATCTAAAATGCTTCTGCCAAATCGCATCCACCATCAGCCTCCTCCCGACAGTGGAGCAAGTCGGAGCTCGTTGATAACACTTAACAGAAGGAGGGGAAGAGTAACGGAAATCTTCATCCATACACCACGACTGTTAAATGGCTTCCACTTGTTTAGCCAGGCTCTCGAGCTGGTCCAAGCTATGAGGCAACACTCAGAAGATAACCAGTGAATTGGGAAATTGGGGAAAGCCGGGAATTCGAAGTCACCGGGAAAAACCCGTGAATTTCGATGACAACTGTGGAAAAATTGAATTTCATCCTTTCCTCAAGAAAAATAAGATTTTGAACCTTGAACAAATTTCAAGACATTTGGACTGGACTAGATTTTCGGGATACAGTCACTGAAGAACTATTACGAGAATTTAAAGAGAATGAGCATGGTTGACCGCCCACGGTTGCTACTCTGTTATTGCCAGATCAGCTGTAATTACACAGAGAACCAACAGACGATGCTTGGGACTAGCAATCATCCTCAATGTGTAAAAACTGGTTATCTCAAACTAGGCAATACCAGCGTCGGCCGCACCCGAACGCAGGTCAAGAAAGGAATGGATAGGAATGTGTTGACGTGACACTCGCTTTGATGGAAGCCGAGAAATCCTCTGCACTTCCACGAGAAATCACTGGGATGTTAGATAAGAAGGTAGGGTTTGCAGTAGGGTTCGTTTTGGTAAACGATAAGCTGAATTGACGTCCTAACGATAGGGAAGGGTTACTGTATAAATAAATAAAAAGGAATGATCTCACCCAAATAACCAAGTGGATCTGTGCCAACAGCAACTGGTCTTTTCGTAGACTTTCTTCGATCCATCAAAGGTATATTCTTAGAACACAGACGTCGTCGATATATATTTAATAAAATATACCAAAATATAAGCAACCTCGATTTTAGTCACTCAATTTCTTTAAACTCAAGCTATATATGAATATTTTAATTGCATGGTATGATTGGACTCAATTTTACCTATTTAATGAATCCACAATTTAAGTAAAGAATCGATTTGCTAAATAATCGATGTTATTTGAGCATACAAGAGTTATAAAAACAATTAAGAGAATTTAAAGAAAAGAAATACCAAAGCAAATTTGAGCAGATTTTCGAATGACTTCTATAGATGAACTTTAACCCCAAAAAGCTCCGGACAAACTTTTTATGTTCAAAAATTTGTATCCCAAAGATGCCATGGCCGATAATATTAAAATGTTTTCAATATAATTCCGGAGAGTGATTCTTACATCTGCTGGGTGGTGCTCCTCCCATGCCCCTCCCTCTTTGTAATATATTCAAGAATGTGTTAGCATGGGGGTCTTTTTTTCAATGTTACTTAACATAACGATAAAAAAATATCGTGGTGCCCCCGGAAATAATGAGAACAATCATAAAACGCACGTTTGAATCTGTTCCGGATGCTACGGATTGTGGTCCCATTTGATCAAATTTATAATCCACCATAACCATGTCAAGCGACATATCAAATCACATCTACTCGACGAAATATGACCAATGGCACTCAAAACGACAACCATAGAGCCCTACCCAAGTAACAGTTTTGGTTTTATGAGCGTTCTGACAAGCGTTTAGACTTGTAGAATGCTTTAAAACCTCGGTAAAACTTACAATGTTGCTTGGGTATGGTCACCGTAGATTCGATTGCTGATATTCCGCATCATGGTTCCATATGGTCAAATGTTACATCTCTCATAACCATATCAAGCGACAAATCAAATCACATCAACTCGACGAAATATGACCAATGGCACTCAAAACGTCAACAAAAACGACAGCACTGAAGAAACGGATCTTGATATTCCGGATTATGATTCCGTATTGTCATATTTGATATTTGGTTATGAGACAACCATATCAAGCAACATATTAAATTACAACTACTCGACAAAATATGAACAATGATACTCAAAAGAAACAATCACGGAGCCATATGGTCACCGTAGAACCAGTTCTAGATAATCCAGATCAAGGTGCCATATGGTCAAATTTTATATCTCACATAACCATATCAAGCGACATATCAAATCTCATCTTCTCGACGAAATATGATCAATGGCATGCAAAACGACATCCATAGAGCCAAACGGTCACAATAAAACCGGTTCCGGATGTTTCGGGGTATGGCTCCACGTCGTGCAATTTGATATCTCTCATAACCCTTGATATGAGTGGAGCCATAATTCGGGTTATCCGGAACTGGTTCTACGGTGGCCATAAGGCCCTGTTACAAAAGTATGTATCCACATAAATCCAGACGCCTTCAAATCACTGTAACTTTTGAAATGTTTCACGTAGGAGTGAAAAACTTCACTGAGGTATGACTGGGAGTCATTGACGAAAAAGACTATGATTGAAGTTTACATCCCATCTTTAGTGTTTAAGATGGCGCCGAATTAAAAACAGCGAATTTTGTACGGACGTAATGCAAATCTTGACTTGTCAATACAGGAACTTGCAATAAAATTGATTTACCTAAATCCACGTTCGCGGTGTGCTCAAACATTTTCGGAACTTTTGACGGTCGCGAGGAAACCGAGAAGTGATAAAAACATCGAACCTGCTGATCCTGCCATTGACCGAACGATGAAGAGGATATTAGAGGAAAATCCGAATCTCTGTGTTCGAACGGTGGCTCGTAAAACAAGAATGTAACCTGGTTTTGTCAAAAAATTAAAACAGCGTTTGCGGCTGAAGTCGTTTAAATTTAAAACAGTTCCAAATCGCAACAACAAACTGAATTTGACATCAAAATCACGGGCTCGACGTTTGTACTGCGAAAATTTGACGACGTTGTTGGACTATGAAACATATGTCCTGGAGGATTTCAAGCAGCTTCTAGGGCTGGCTTTCTATTTTGCTATGGCCAAAAATGCTACAGTTGAGTATGTCAGGACGAAGAAGGCATGGACATTTCCAAAAAAATACTTTATTTGGCAAGCAATTTGCACGTGTGGCCGAAAAAGTAAATCTTTCCTCATTACAAGCACAATCAACAAGGAGATTCATCAGAAAGAGTGCCTGCAGAAGCGATTGCTACCCTTCATCATAAGCCACAAAGAAAACGCTTTGTTCTGGCCCAATTTGATATCATGTCGTTATGCTAAAACTGTGATGGCGTGGTACGAAGCAAATCAAGTGAATATTGTACCAAAACCGCAAATCTGCCAAATTGTCCAGAGTTACGTCCAATCGAGCGATATTGGGCTCTAATGAAGTGGAAGCATTCTGGGAAGAAACGAGGAATCTAAGATATCAAACACTTCCAACAAATATGGTTGAAGACAGCCATCTTAGGAGTCTGTAAAAACCCTAATGGATGGACTTAAACGCAAAGTTCGAAAATATTATGCAAACTCCGAATAACTTTATTTTGTGTTCGTGAATTATTAAATCATATCTCATGAATCTGAAATAAACAACTACAATTGAAATATAATGCGAAATTTGTGTTTTACCGAAGACAACAAATCAAGAAGACTGGCAACTCTTCCATTTTATCATACAAACGCTATGAGACAGGTACAATCGCGTCATCTGCCGCTCAAAGGTAAATGCTTCAAACGAATTTGATAGCAAAGATTACATCCTCAGAAGAAAGGTGTATTTGCTCATTTTTCTATGCGTTGCTTCCACCTTCACTCAAGCGCAGCGCTATTGTATCTGTCACTTGGATTCTGGAAAAGTTGCCAGTCTTCTTGATTTGTTGTCTTCGGTTTTACTAAAGTTTTGATGTATCTGGATTATTGCGGATAAAGACCTTAATTGTTAGAGCTATTGGTCATATTTCATCGAGTAGATGTGATTTGACATGTCACTTGATATGGTTCAAATAATTAACAAATTTAACTATTTCAAGACCAACAATTGAAAAGTCCTCAACTCCATTTTGTAAACAAACCTTGTAGGGCCTTTTTGTCGAGAATCGAAGTCCACCTAAGAAAACCAACAAAATGTAGTGGTAGGGGAAGTTCTGTTCTACTCCATTGTGTTTTAGGTTTGCGAATGTTGGTTTCAGATCGTGAGAAAATGGCGTTACAAGGTTTGTTTACGGTTTGTTGTTGGTCTTGATTTAGAACAATAATCCTGATTATCTGGAACCTTTTCTACAGTGGCTGTATGGCTCTATGGTTGTTGTTTGAGTTTTATTGGTGATAATTTGTCGAGTAGATGTGATTGGATATGTCACTTGATATGATTCCGAAAGATAACAAAATTTACCATGCGGAACCATAATCCGGAACCGGTTCTATGGTAACCATATGGTTCCATGGTTGTTGTTTTGAGTGTCATTGATCATATTTCGTCGAGTGGACATGATTTAATATTCCGCTTGATATAGTTATGAGAGATATCAAATTTGACCATGTGGATACATAATCCGGAATAGCCAGGACCGGTTCTATGGTAGAAATATTGTTCTATGGTTGCCGTTTTGAGTGCCATTGGTCATATTTTGTCAAGTAGATGTGATTTGATATGTTGCATGATATGGTTATGATAGATAATAAATTAGACCATATGTCTTCATAATCCTGATACCCGGAACCGATTACAAGGTAGGCATGGGGCCTTATGATTATTATCTATCATTTCCGGGACATACTCGGTTGACCTTGAATCTAACCTCCAACATCTAAGACGCAGCTTCAGTTCCATTGTTCGGTGTCGGTTTTCATTGCCTCTCCGAGCTCAGATGTCACACTTTCTGTGTGTAGTTTTGTTCTATTGAAAGATTCCTCGCCGTGGGGGAGTTTGAACTCGGTCTTGTTGGTGAATTAGCCCGCCTAAGTAACAATTCTGGTTTTATGAGGGTTCTGTAGACCATGATTTAGACTTGTAGAATGACATAAAACCTCAATAAAATTTGCAATGTTGCTTGGGCGGGAACGTGCTGATAATGTGCCCGTCGCGTGTTTTGGTGGTGATTCGGTGGCCGAAGTTGCCGTGAATCTGCAAGTTTTCTGCTTGCAAAAGTGCTCGGCTACTGGTCTCTCGCCGGTGTCGGAGATTGAGAGCAATATGGGAGATTCCTCGCTGGATACGCCAAAGACTGGATGGGTGGTAGATGGTGGCCGCGAAAGGTTCCTAGGGAAAGCATTAGACGCAAACCTCCTCCCAGATGACCATGGCAATGCAAGAAAAACTATGTTCATCGAAGGAAGTATTAATTAACATGGTGAGACCAGTCCTTTTCACTTTTCACAATTTAAAGGAAGAAAAAAAAACATAAACTAAATACGTGCCAGGATTCAAAAGAACATTTTGAAACTGGAAATGTGTGTAATACTAATATCCAAATGATAGAGGATCCTGAATTCACCTGGATCTGCAATAGAGCTATCAGACCACAAATGTGACATTGTAGAGAGAGTTCTTTCATAATAACACTGCCGGCCAGAGAGGGTTAGATGGAATACACACACACACACACACCTTCTACCATCGATTGTAACGAAATGGTGCAATACATTCTAGATTGTTCAAGCTTATAAGATTCATTTTCTCGAGGTTCCAGAAGAATCAATATCTAAATATTGTTCCACAGCAAAGTTCAACTAGTAGGAAATGTTATTTTGAACTGCTCGAATGATGTGATCCATTTGTTTATTTATTTTGATTATTATAACTCGCCATCGCACAGACTACTACTAACCTACGTTCCTAATACTATTCGCAGAATGTTTATTGTGTAATCTTCCAATTGTAATTATTCACCTAAAACGAGTAGTTTTGGGATAACCTTCTAGCTGAAGTTTTAGGAAAATGAAGCAATCAATTGCAGATTTTTAGTTTAGGGAGTGCATAAATAAAACCGATTTTTCTCATAATTCAAGAAAAAAAAAACTTCCCATAATATTTCCCGGTGGTTCAATTCAAGTAGTAGGAAATGTCTTTTGAACCAACTCGAATGATGTGAATAAGGTACCGTCATTAAAACTTTCCGCGTTGCATTAAATTCATCGTGGAAAAAAACTTGTAAGGATTTTTGTCATTTGGCATAACGGTTTCGTAAGAACCCGCTCTTACTCAGAAACACAACCTTGGCGATCGCGAGCAACCGAATGAGTGAGGTAACTAACCATTTTGGGATCAACGGGTTCAATTTCTAATCCATTTGACATTGCTAGTTGCGGTTCATACGAAAAAGTGCCATGGTAGGCTTAGACAAAAATTATTGATAACTGAAGTCAACAAATTGAGAGTATGCATATGTTCCAAAAGTATCGGAAAGATGGCCGGGTACAGAGTACAGGAACATAAACTACTTCATGAATGCTTGACAAGAACCAAAGCAACGCGATTAATTCGAGCATGAATTATTAATGATTCACTGCGCTGTTCGTGGGAGCAAAGACTTCAATTACAAGTCATGCAATGCGGCACCGACTTCGATTTGATTAATTTATTTCCATGTTTGTAAGCAATCCTGTTTACAAAATAGAATTATTATTCGCAATACACGTCTAAAACGTCTAAAACTCCGAAGCCAAATGATGAAGCCTTCTGGTTGATTTAAGCACATGCAAATTTAACGGTAAAAGCGATGGTAGGACTTAAAATACACTGCAGCGATTAAACAGTTTTTCGGAATCAATTTATTTGTACAAATCCATCACAAATCGATTTTATGGGATCAATTAATAAGTAGTACTTAGTTTAATTCGACAATCTTCATTATTATTACTATTTTGTCAAATATTAATTTTATAACAGATTTCCCATACAAAACCATGAACGACCTGCATTTCCCGGTTGGGCCCACAACCAGTTGACGCTCTAAATTGATCAAATAATTCCCCCATTGCTATCACCATTCAAGAGCACGGACTGAAATTTCAACTTTAGCTCGGAAAACTATTTGCCATTCCTCACCCTCGATTCATTCCATAAATTCAAATGTAGCAAATGCAGAACAGAGCACAGCTGATATGCTCTGTTTGCGATATCTTTATTGTCTCGGTCGCTTTTCAGTCGGCGCCCTGAGGAACCGTCACCACGAAGCAACCGATTCCAGGGCCAGAAACTTTCCTACCCATTTCCAGCCGCAGCGTGGCACACTATTATAGTTTTCCCTTCATTCACACGACCCACATTCATTATCCTACTCTCCGAGGGGGTGACGACCATCATCCTACAGCTCCGTATAGCAACCTAGTGGCATAAAAGTGGCAGCAACAGCGACCGATGCAAACTCGAATTGAATGATGATAGGGTTTCGCTGTAGCAAACGGCGCTCTTCTATTCATTTGCTGGTAACGTTGACCAGCATCGCTACTGGCATGGACTCACTGACTCCCACGCTCAATGACGATAATCCCTTGGAGAATGCGTTGATGACCTCTATTTCGGTCGCTCAAGGTCCTTTCAGAGATCCGGGTCTGACCGATGAAAGAGATTCTCTACGCTTTCTCTAGGCGTACGGGATAACTTTGTGTAGCTTGCGGATGCAGGGTGCTTGTAGAGAGCATTCGGGAAGTTGGAAACTAGGACAGAGTCATGGTAATGTTTTGAAGCATGTGCTGTGTCGGTGTAACTTACGATCTGTGATATTCTTTAGTAAAAGCAACAAAGTATCCGCATCGGTCAGACACTTTAATTATCCGAACGGTCAGACACTTTAATTAAACAAAAATATCAGCATACTGCTATGAAATAAATCAAGATTTTTTGTTCAGGAAGTATTGGAACAGCTACTTAATAAAAAAAAAAAATGCATTTTAAAGGTATACAGAAGACCAGACCGACTTAAATATGAGTCGAGTAGTCTCATTTTCCTAAAAAGTGGATGTACTCAAAAATGAGTTGAAATCTCCGGGGTTTTCCAGGAGAAACTGCTCGAATATGAGGATTTTTGATATAAATATTTGATTCAGAAATTTGTGTTTTTAAATTAAAAGGATTGTATGCTTGGTTGGGAGTTCAATGACCTTCTTAAAGTTAAACGGAGATGTTTAAAGATATTTTAATATTAGTCAACTTGTTAGTGAGATCCTAGGATCTTCTGAAAAAGTATTTCAGATAGAACTAATTTGCATGATTGTTTTTAGTGTTGCATCCCTGAAGTGAAGTGAAGTAAGCGTGATTACCTCTCACCCCAGCAGGCCTGGGTTCAATCCCAGTCGGCGCCGCCGGTATGTTCTGAGGCATAACATCTCTGATCACGCCTTCCTTCGGAAGGGAAGTAAAGCCGTTGGTCCCCGGTTCATGAGTTGATGGGTCAATAGGTAGGGTCCAGGTGTGGGAGCTGCCTCTCTGGCGTCGGTAGTATTGGTGCTCAGCACGGAAAACAAGATCGACGGAAAACAAACCAAAGGAAAAAAAAAATTCCGATAAGTCCAAACAACTTCCAAAAAAATCATACAACTTCCGAGAAGTTGACGGGATTTCTAAAAAGTTTACGGAACTTCTGACAAATTGCCGAAATTTCCAGCAAGTTCATAGAATATCCGACAAGCCAAGAACTTTTGACTAGTAAACAGAACTTCAGAAAGTTCTCGAAACTATTCAGAAAGTTCCAAGAAAGCTGGGGGCCTTCCTTAGCTCAGTCGGTAAGGGCGCAGCTACAAAGCAAGACCATGATGGAGGTGGCTGGGTCCGGTCTAGGAATTTTTCATGTTGGAATATTTCTCGACTTCCTTGGGCATAGAGTATGATTGTCTTCTTCTTCTTTTTTGCATTTCAAGCTTATTGCTTAGCGCATATTAGCTTATTGCGTGCTCTCAACTTAGTGTTCTAAATGCACTTCCACAGTTATTAATTGAGAGCTTTCGATGCCAATACCAATGCATGAATGTGTATATTGTGTGGCAAGCACAATGATACTCTATGCCCAGGGAAGTCGAGAAAATTTCCAACCCGAAAGATTTCCTCGACCGGACCGTGAATTGAACCCACCGCCTCCGGCTTGGTAATACCGTGCCTTTACTGACTAGGCTATGAGTATGATTGTACTTGCCACATAATTATACCAATGCAAAAATGATACAGGCATCGAAAACTCTCAATTGATAACTGTGGAAGTACATCTAGAACACAAAGTATCTTAGCCCGCAATTAGCTAATATGCAATAAGCAATAAGCTTGAAATTCGAAGAAGATGAAGAAGAAGAAGAAGAAGAATACGAAGAAGAAGAGCAAGCTTAAAGAAAATTATCTCTAAACGTCCATGAAGTTCCCTCGAAGCTTGTCAGAAATTCCCCTGAATCTTGTCTGAAGTACCTTTGGATCTATTCTGAAGTTTCCTTGAAACATTCCTGAAGTTTGCTTGGATCATTCCTTCCGAGAAGTTCCGTTAGATTTTCATACACGTTCTTCTAAACTTTAAATGAAGTTTCCCTAAAAACGTACCAGAAGATCCTCCAAACTGTTTTCAGTTGAGCAGTTCTCTCGTAACTGTCCAAAAGTTTATTCCAAACAAACTTCATGGGAGCTCCAAGGAAGCTTCGCAAATGTTTCGAGGAAATTTCCTGAGTTTCCCGCAGAACTGCCCTCAAACGCGGGAAGCTCAGGAAATTTCTCTGAAGTTATCTACAATTCCCTTGGAATGTACATGAAGTTCACACGGAATTTATCTGACGTTTCCTCGGAGGTTATTTGAAGTACCCTCTTCATTTTTTTTATAAGTTCCCTAATAATTACCCTGAAGCTACTTCAGAACATGCAGTTCCCTCAGAACCTCCCTAAAGTTGCGTATGAATTTCTCTTAAGTTCCATAAGAACTTACCTGGAATTCCCTCAGAACATCTCTTAAACTCGCTCGGTACTTCCGTAAAGTTTTAAAGTTCCCCGAAGCTCCCTTGAAACACCCCTGACGTTCCCACCTGAAGCTCCCCTAAAACTTAGGTTATCTCAGAACTCCCTTGAAGCTCCCATCCTCGGAACCCATCGCTAATTCCCCCAAAACTCCCCATAAGCTCCCTCGGGTCTTCGGTGATTCCCACTTAAATTCTGAACCGACGACCGATTAATGTTCTGATCATCCTAGCTTCAAACAGAGTATGGTAACTGCCAGAGATGTCTGGCAAACGTGCGCCCAACGTGAATTGTGCCAGACAGTGCTGCTCCACAAGCACAAACAACCACTGACGACCGTCTCAAGTTGCTCCCGACACTGTTGGAAGACTCCCGGACATTGCACCACCAAACTCGGAAAGCTCGCGTAAAGCAACCGTCATCAGCCATCAGTCAAGCGCCATGAAGAAGACCCCCGGTCAATAGACAGCCACGAACGAACCATCCTCAACAGACCCTTCCTCCTGCAGAAAGGAATCTATGACAAAAGGTTGAAAGATAAAAGGTCGAAGGACAAAAGGTCGAAGGACAAAAGGTCGAATGGACAAAAGGACGAATGGACAAAAGGACGAATGGACAAAAGGACGAATGGACAAAAGGACGAATGGACAAAAGGACGAATGGACAAAAGGACGAATGGACAAAAGGACGAATGGACAAAAGGAAGAATGGACAAAAGGACGAATGGACAAAAGGACGAATGGACAAAATGACGAATGGACAAAAGGACGAATGGACAAAAGGACGAATGGACAAAAGGACGAATGGACAAAAGGACGAATGGACAAAAGTTCAAAAGGAAAAAAGGTCGAATGGAAAAAAATGACGAATGGACAAAAGTTCGAAGGACAAAAGGTCGAAAAAACAATAGGTCGAAGCACGAAATGTCAAAAGACAAAAGGTCGTACGACAAAGGACGAAGGGAAAAAAGGTCGAAGGACAAAATGTCGAAGGACAAAAGGTATAATAGACAAAAGGTCTAATTGAACTTAGAGGGACAAAAGGTCGAAGGGAAAAAATGTCGAAGGAAAAATAGATCGAAGGGAAAAAATATCGAAGAGAAAAAAGGTAGAAGGAGAAAAGTTCGCAGGGAAAAAAGGCCAGAGGGAAAAAAGTTTGAAAGGAAAAAAGGTCGAAGGGAAAAAAGGTCGAAGAGAAAAAAGGTCTAAGAGACAAAATTTCGAAGGGCAAAAATGTCTGAGGGAAACAATGTTGAAGGGAAAAACTGTCAAAGGGAAAAAGAGTCGAAGAGAAAAAAGTTCAAATGGATAAAATACCGTAGGGGCAATAGATCGAAGGAACAAAAGGTCGAAAGGAAAAAAAGTCAAAGAGACAAAAGGTCGAAGGGAAAAAAGTCGAAGGACAAAAGGTCTAATAGACAAAAGGTCGAATTGAACTTAGAGGGACAAAAGGTCGAAGGGAAAAATGTCGAAGGAAAAATAGGTCGAAGGGAAAAAATATCGAAGAGAAAAAAGGTCGAAGGAAAAAAGTTCACTGGGAAAAAAGGCCAGAGGGAAAAAAGTTCGAAGTGAAAAAAAGGCCGAAAGGAAAAACGGTCTAAGAGACAAAAGTTCGAAGGGCAAAAATGTCTGAAGGAAACAATGTTGAAGGGAAAAACTGTCAAAGGGAAAAAGGGTCGAAGGGAAAAAAGTTCGAAGGGAAAAAAGTTCGAAGGGATAAAATGCCGAAGGGACAATAGGTCGAAGGATCAAAAGGTCGAAAGGAAAAAAAGTCAAATAGACAAAAGGTCGAAGGGAAAAAAGTCGATAGAAAAAAAGGTTGAAGGGACAAAAGGTCGTAGGGTATAATGGCCTAAGGGAAAAAAGATCGAAGGAAAAAAATGTCGAACGGAATAGAGGTCAAAGGGAATAAAAGTCGAAGAGAAACAAGGTTGAAGGGACAAAAGGTCGAAAGGACAAATGGCCGAATGGACAAAAGGTTGAATTGAAATTAGAAGGACAAAAGGATGAAGGAAAGAATGTTCGAAGGGACAAAAGGTCGAATTATACTTAGAGCAACAAAAGGTCGAATTGAACTTAGAGGAACAAAAGGTCGAATGGACAAAACTCCAAAATAAACTTCGAACATGTTTTTGGAACATTTTGGCTCAAATTTAAAATAACTTTAAAAATATACTGTGCAAATACTCCCAAAGCACTGCTCATGATTTAAAGAAGGAATTTGTTCTAGAGAAAGATAGTTGTTTGTCTCTTTATCGTCACATGCACAGTTATCCTCCAAAAATTTGATCAGTTTATCCATTTCCACCTTTTGTCCATTCGACCTTATGTTCTTTTACCTTTTGTCCTAGAACCCCGAGTCCTTCTACCATCTAAGTTCAATTTAACCAATTTGTTCATTCGACCTCTTGTCATCTAAGTTCAATTCGACCTTGTTTCGCTTCGACCTTTTATCGCTTCGACCTTTTGTCGCTTCGACCTTTTGTCGCTTCGACCTTTTGTCGCTTCGACCTTTTGTCGCTTCGACTTTTTGTCGCTTCGACCTTTTGTCGCTTCGACCTTATGTTCTTTTACCTTTTGTCCTAGAACCCTTTAGCGCGAACGATCATCTCATCGCGAACCGAGTTATGATCGGGGCGCACAAGCATAGTCGGACATGATCGCTCAAAAAAATTCAAAGGAAGTCCAGAACATGAAGGCAATCCCCAAAATTAAGACAGAGGGCACCCCTAGGCAGCCCCAACCATCCATCCATGTTCCGAAGTTCCAAAGGAACTCCTGGAATGCTTTCTAGGCACTTTTTTAGATTTCCCTCGGACCAATGACAATGTCCGGCATGACGACCTGATGTTCAATTTGCAACAATACGGTCTTCCGATCAGTCGAGTATTAGTATAAGACACTTCTCATCTCCCTATTGAAAATCATCCAAAATTATTTCCGTTCCAGGGCTCTTTAAATGGCCTTCAACATAGGTGCGGGTGTACCTCAAGGAAGTATCCTTGAACCCATTCTGAACCTATTCAATTTTTTCACTTAGCGGCGCCGGTAGTGTAGTGATAAGCGTGAATACCTCTCACCCCAGCCGGCCTGGGTTCAATCCCAGCCAGCGCCGCGGGGATGTTCTGAGGCATAACATCTCTGATCACGCCTTCCTTCGGAAGGGAAGTAAAGTCGTTGGTTCCCGGTTCATGAGTTGATGGATCGAAAGGTAGGGTCCAGGTGTAGGAGCTGCCTCCATGGCGTCGGTAGCATTGGTGCTCAGCACGGAAAACAAATCAAGGAAAAAAATTGTTCACTTCCGATGTGCAAGATCACCCAGATGGTGGTACGTTGTCTCTGTTCACAGATGACATCGTCATCATATACAAGGGAAGGGTCTCCGGAGCTCTGACTGCCAAACTTCAGAGTGGCTTGAATCTCCTATCTGAGTATTTGAACAACTGGAAATCTGTATCACCGCGGTGAAGACCAAGGTCATATTTTGTCCGCACTCACGATCAACAAGACATGTTTCCGTCTGCGAAAAACAAAATCCGGAGAACTTCGAGATTATGGCGTAATTGCTTTTGTAAACAAACACGTCATTTGTCAATTTCTCGCGAATTAAAGCTCAATCTCAAAAACTAACAACACAAACAGGTAGAGGAATGATTCCTTTATCATTTGGTATGGTTTGTTTGCGAGATTGTTCTTTTATTCACGAGAAATCGGCGATTGATGTGTTTGTTTACAAAATCAATTACGCCCAAATCTCAAAGTTCTCCGGAAATGTGCTTAAACGGTTCTGTGGTGGAATGGTCCACAGAGTTAGCCTACTTCGAACTATCACTAGACAACAAGCTGATTTTCAAGGAGCACATTGACAAAACTAGCACCGAGTGCAAAATCTTTATAAGATCAAAACGAAGTTCACCTATGCCTATAAACAAAATCCTACGTGTAATAGAGAACGGTATGTCAATTTGGGAGAGTTGTGCTAAATGCCTCCACCTCAAACTTTAAAGGATCCAGAGCAAGATCCTGAGAATGATCGTCAACAGTCCTCCACGAACTCGAAATTCTGAGGTCCATTTCCTGGCTGGTCTTCAGATACTGGAGGAATGGAGAACGTTCATCTTGAATAGGTTCAGAGATTGCTAAGAGCGATATCACAATTAGGTTGAGATAGTAAGGTTTGGTTTTCAAACTGAAATCATCTAAAATGCCTTATTGTACGCTGAGTGTAAATTGGGGAATACCCGTTAAATTAAACTCAACTAAAACGAAACCAATTTACAAAGATGAAGAGCCCTTCAGGCTAAATCACTCAAAATGCAACAACAAATGTACGAACCATGAACATTTTAAATACATCAATATCTTACTACTTTGCATGCTCGTTAGAACCTAAACAGAACGCTTCATATCCATCACAATAGACAATGGGAGACTTTCATCAAAGAACAATAACCCATTATAATTCAAAGCAATCCGATTGCCGCATAAACGCATGCACACCCAGATCTCCTCCGGAAATGCTCGCTGCTTTGACAACCACTTTTCAGGATTCTCCTGCTGCGAGATGAACAAACGGATGATGCCGATGACAAGATATCGCACGGCTTTATCATCATCGTTTCACTTTACAAATGGCTTCCCCTTCCGCCTCCGGCCGGTCACTGTGCGTGGTGCCGAGACAACAGCAGCAGTACCGTAAAGTGGAGGCAAATGGATTTTTCAGAATATTGTGAATGTTTTCTTTGTTTGTATTAATTAATAATAATAATAACTAATTAATGCATTAATAATTTTCAACAGTTTGTTCGATCAATTTCACCCCGATGATCAATTTGCCCCCGGTTTACGATGTTCTCCGAATCGTAAAATGAAATACGCTCCTGGAAAGACAATGGCGAACGATGATGTATGAGACGAATTGGTGGAGTTGATTAACGCCACGCTGCGATAAGGGAATTCGATTGTTTTGCCTCCGGTTATGAGACAAATAGGAGTGATTTTGAAATGAGATCGGTGGGTAATGATTGTGCCTTGGAAAGGGTGCCTGAGAACCACCGACGTTGGATTGGATAATCATTCGTTGGGTTAATAAATCAGATTTTCGCGTTTCGCAAAAGAGGACTCTCAATTTAGAAGAAAGGCCATTTTTTGGCTATGCGACTTTGGGATGAACTCCGCTGCTCGTTTGAATAACTTTCCAGTCCACGATCCGTAGGGTTTCCCGCACGCAGCTTATCCCTGTCAACCAAACTGGCGGGGCACGACTTGCGTGTTCGGATTCACGCTGGCTTCTGAGAAACTCATTTGGCGAAATTTTACACCATCCACCACACGCTATAAGGTGGTTTTTGTTGTCCGTTTTACAGCTTTATTGTCGTACCGTAAACGTGAGAGATTTCCGAGGAACCCGTCTAAGAGTCATCCCTTTTCGCCAGCAAACGAAATCCGCACTGACTTTGGCATGCCTCATTTTCCACCACACTACCCCAGATGCTTCCTTGGAGTTGAACCATCGGCGTAGCTATGAGGGAAGGGGAAGGGCATATTTGAGATTGGATCGATTTATTAGAAAAAGAAAATAACTCAAACACACAGGTATTCAGTTCTCAAAATTGGAAATAGGGATTTTTTAATTTTTGAACAGGTTTTGGACCGAATTGTTTCAGAATTTCATGGAATGTTCGCCCACAGGTAGAGTTTACGATTATATGAACTATGGGTTATTTATTTTCAAAAAAATATGGGTGATTATTTCTAAATATCTTTATTAAGTAGGCTTCCAGCCCTGGACTGGTATTTTTTTCCGGACACCCCAAGTCCTACAGCAGCTAGCCAGATGGGGCCTCGGAGGAAATATCCTCTACTTTTTAAAGAATTTCCTGCAGGGCAGAACCTTCCAGGTGACCGTCGGTAAGTACCGCTCCAGCACCAGACGGTAGGAGACCGGGGTTCCCCAGGGTTTCGTAATTGCAGTGACCATCTTCCTGGTGGCAATGAACCAAATCTTTATGGGGCTCCTCAAGGAGATTTACATTCTGGTCTATGCGGACGACATTTTTTTACTGATCATAGGCAAGACCCTGAAGGCCATGAGGGTAAAGCTCCAAGGTGCGGTCTCCGCTGTTGGCCGATGGGTCGCTAGAACCGGCTTTGAGATATCTGCCAAAAAGAGCTCAATCTCCACCGACCACTTCCGACACCAATCAAAATTAACAGCCACACTATCCCTAGAAAGAAGACCATTTCCATTGTCGGGGTCATGATTGACCGGAACTTTCGGTTAGGCACCCACCTTAATGATGTCAGGACTAATTGTCGAACACGATTGAACATCCACCGCTCCCTCTCCGGGCAGCATAAAACGAGCTACAGGGCCATCGTACTCAATACCCCCAGAGCCATTGTTCATAACCGACTGACCTACGGAATTGAGCTCCTCTGTGCGTCCAGCGAATCGGTCGTCACCCGACTAGCGCCGACATATAACCAGGCAACACGAATTGCGGCTGAACTTCTGCCCTCAACACCAGCCGATACCGCCTGTATTGAAATCGGAGTGCTCCCTTTTCGATATTACATTGCGGAAACAATCTGTACCAGAGTCGTGGGCCTCGACGAAAAATTAAGCAGCGGCTGAGAATTCTATCTCCTCACAGAAGAAAAAGGAATCCTCTAGGAAATCGCTCACCGAGAGCTCCCCCATCCGAGTGGACAAATCCATGGCCAAGCAGTACCGAGCAGGAGACAACTCTACGGCAATGATATCCTGCCTCACCGAATTACTACAAACACGGTACCACAACTGCGAACTCCGTTTCACCGACGGCTCCAAGTCAGGAGGCAGAGTCGGCTTTGGAGTAACTGATGGACAGACCTCACACTTCTGGAGACTCCCCGATCAATGCTCGGTCTTCTCGGCCGAGACTGCAGCCCATCATTACGCAGCTTCCCTACCATCCTCCTCTCCGCTATGTGTACTAACCGACTCTGCTAGCGCCCTCGCTGCACTGGAATCCGCCATCGCCAGCCACCCCTGGATTCAGGCTATACAAAACCACACCCCCCCCTAGCACCACTTTCATGTGGATACCGGTACACTGTGGAATTGCCGGACACATAGAAGCAGACCACCTCGCAGCCATTGGACGAAGTGACCGATTCGCCAACGCTTCGGTCCCCAGACTGGACCTGAAAATTTGGATCAAGTCAACCCTCTGGACGGCATGGGACCGCGAATGGTTCGCCAGGAGAGACCTCTTCATCTGGAAGACCAAAGAGGTAACCGTTCCCTGGACGGATGTCCCAAGGTTTAACGACCAGAGATTCCTGTTCCGGTTAAGAACCGGCCACACCCGCATCACCCACAACATGGGGAGCAGCAGTGGCGGAAACTTCCGCCAAAGATGCGACACCTGCAGAACAATAATGACGGTCGAGCACATTCTAATAAACTACCCTTACTTCCACGGACCACGAGAACTTTACGGAATCCCGGGCAACATCCGAGACGTTCTTCAGAACGACCCGGTAGCAGAGGCACAACTGATATGATTCGCGAATGAGGCCGGAATCTACAAGAGAGTTTAACCCATATATATTATTACAATAGGCCCGGCATTCCCTCCCGGTAGCAGGTGCCAGGTCTCTACTGGCAGCTTCTACCGGTGGGGCTCTGCTGGGGTCCTCAAAACAAAACAGAAAACACATAAGATGACAGCAACATAGAACAGTAAGGCAAAATAAGTTCCCCTCTGGAACCGCAACCATCATTCAACTCCGTAAAATAAAAACTCTGTACCTTCTCTCCCTTTGTGATACCTCCTTCTGGGGTGTCCAGAGACGAACCAGCCCAGGGCTGAAAGTCTCCTTAATAAAGATATAACAAAAAATTCCTTGCATCGAAACAAATTTGGTAAAGAATTCCTAAAGCTGAAACGTAATATAGGGCCTGAATGGTTATTATTATCGTTAATACAGTGCATGAACTGACATTAGACTGCTTTTACTGCATTTGTTTATTTTTGTGGCCTTAAAATTTACATGGATTTTCGACATGATTGAAGTGCATCCTCTTGGATGTAATATTAAAATAAACTTTTTGTTGTGAAACCTTATCATTTTGCTACAAAATGTTAATTCTGCGAAGCTTGATTGATGAGTTACGAATTTTCAAAGTACGTGATGTCCGGGAAAATCCGAAAACGTCAACTGACATTGGACAACATTGTGTGGGCAAAATTCAATTAAATTCTAAGACCCTTCGGCCCATTTTGCCCAAAATAGTAAAAAACCAAATGTGTCGTACAGATAACTTTACTTAAGTGACACCAGATTTCCCGAAATAATTAACCACATCACAACACATCCCTTCAGAGTCTATGACCAGGAGACTGAAACTGACACTGTGACTGGGAAAACACGCGAGAGCTTAAATGGAAATAAATTACTTTGAGCCTTATCTCTGTGCCGGAGGCCTTCTGAAAACCGGTTCCTCCTTGGCTAGGACTCTCTATGATGCCGTCCAGCAGCCAAAGGAATTTAGACCAGAGCCACGAGACAGACACCAGTACAGATGTACAGTGCCAGAAACGGAAGTAGCAGCAGGATCACGTGTTTATTATAGAGGCACGCCCTCATCCCATTGAAGCGCCGTTGCCACCAAACTGCTGACCGCCACAAGAGGCTATAATATCAAAACCAGCACGTCATACACGGGGCGAAAGCAATTTACATATATTCACCCATACATTCTCCAAATACCGTTGTGTGCCTGCCGTCCTCGTCGTAGTCGTCGTCTTCAACAGCCGCTACTACACACACGGCGCACGTCATGCATAACTGACGTAAAACCATAAATATGTTTATCAACACGTCGAGCGGAACCTATCCTGCTGGAACCAACCAGCGCACGAACGAACGAACGGTTGATGAAGGTAGAGCAAGACACCGGAAAATCATCAAGATTTCAACGGAGCACCCAAACTCATTCGCATAGTTCTCACCAACTCAACTCCTTGGGCTCCTCTACTTCCAAGCTGCGGCAAATCCGACGTGGGTGTTTGGATATGTTGATTGTAAGTGTTGATTTGATGCAAATTCCGGTTATTTACATACCGAAGGACGCATTCGTGTGCTATGAACATACCGAACGGTGAAAACTATAGCTATTTAAAACGTGATCCATGATTTCCAGAAAAAAAAATACCTATGAATCAAAAAACACCGAAGCTATGAATACTGAGAAGATCCATTTTTCTTCTCCATCCGCATTGGTGCTCGATTGCAGTGCTACTTCAGGGTGACTTCCCGCACCCCTGCACTTTCACTCACATACGGTCAGGAGGAGAAGCCAAGCCAAATTGCCATTTCGCCTGATGCAAAGGAATCAACAGTGGCATATCAATAGCCCATTTCATGCCAGCATTGTTCGGATGCTACTACTCCTATAATGCCATCACGAAAACACAATCCAAGTGAATATCAATGAAGTCGGACCTGCTCCGGGAAACCGTCAATGTGCATAAGAAAATTCCGGCAACCGGAAGAGTGCGGGAGGTTAGTGCTGGAAATCGCATTTTGAAATATGGCCCCGGAAAACTTGAGGAGGGTCTACAGAAATACAGAAAGGACAATAGCAACAGTAGCACTATTATGTGCTTGTGTGTATGTGTGCACACATGACTGCCTGCCCTGATACATATATCTTTGGGCAATCTTGCTCATCTTCTCGCAACACGATGAGATTTTGGGATGCTGCCAAAACTTCGGAATCGGATGGGCCTCCAGCAACACCAATGCGATATCGGAAATGTCAAGTAATGTGGCAGCGTCGGTTCCGCTTTCGACCAAATAGTGGTTATTTGGTGGGTGGTGGAGGATTTCAAACTAACAGAAGTAGCTTCCATTTGCCTGGGAGAAGAAACAAGAATGTTCTACTCGAGTGAATGTTGCCCTAGATGATAAGCATGTAGTACAAAATCAAATATTTCAGCAAACAATTCAAGATTCGGGAACATAAGTTTCTAAGATTTTGACAAATTGACCAGATTTCAGAACATTTTAAAATTGAAGATGCTAAATTTCAAATAACAGACTTAAAGTGGTTATTTAATACGATATATGAGGAGATGAAAGTATAGAGTTGATAGTTCCGTTAGAGTACGGCAGTGTGTAAATTGTATTTAGATAGTAGAAAGCGAGCAAGGACAACTTTGAGGAAGGTACGAATCGGGTTGATCATCTCTCTTTACCAAACTCCGCAGTTAGAGAGGGATGGTGAGGGGTAAATGACCACTTTAAGTCTGTTTTTTTTTAATTTAGCATCTTCAACTATGTAATATCGTTAACTTCACGCAGAAGTAAATAATACAAACAAAATAGTTAAAGTATAGTAAAATTGCTTTTCATTAGATTGTTCACGAGTGTGTTGGCTATACAATCTGGAATGTTCGAATAATAGCTTTTTGTCCAAGAAATTGGGAACTATCATGAGGAAAACTTTATATTACCATGCCGTAAATAATGCTGCAAAAGAAAGTCGAAACGTTGGGAAGTTTGAGAATACCCGTTTGAGGTCGCCAGACTGCTTGCCGCGACACTCGTAAAGCATCAACTAACAGTCGGCAAATAAAGAAATAACCACGTTATTGTATTATGCCGAGTGGATGTTACCCTCTTTCAGAGTTAGTAGGGTTAGGTTGGTTAGTTAGGTGAAATCCAAATAATTACCAATTTTTCGTCAGACTACAACAGTATTTTCCGATTTGGAATAATTAACTTTAAAGCATAATGAATCCGCGATGTCCCAAATAAATCCTGCAATGTAATTCGATTGAACTGGTCACCTTAGCGGCGTCAGTGGAGCAGTGGTATGCGTGATTGCCTCTCAAAGGGTCTGGGTTCAATCGAAGTCGGCACTGCAAGGATTTTCTGATAATGCCTTCCTTCGGAAGGTTAGTAAAACCGTTGCTCCCCGGTGGAAGCTGCCTCCCTGGCGTCGGTAGCATTGGTACTCAGTACGGAAATCAAGATCGACGGAAAACAAACCATGGAACAAAAACTGGTCATCTTTCAAATAGCCAGAAATGCTCTTGGATCATCATTATCAAGCCCCATAGTCTCTGCTATATGAAGTTGATGTATGAGTTTCTACAGATGTCTAGTATGAGAATGTAATTCCTTTGTATTTTGTTATTATTTATTAGCGTTTGTTTGTTTTATTCCCTAATCTCGATGAATCTCATCGTCGCCCAATGATTACCACACTCAGTCTAACTCCAGACAAATTTGAACCTACTACCGTTTATACACGGGAGACAATGAAACCCCACCACCCCATCTCTGTTCAGCAAATGTCCCCTCTAACCTCGGGTAAGCCTCGAGTATTCGGCCCAACTCCTACTAGACCTAGTATCAAGTAAAATTTTGTTACGAAACAACGAATCATTGGCTCCGTAAAGCTTACGTGATTGAGCCTTTCCAATAAACGAACTTAGATAAAAAAAAAGTCCCAGGGTCTTGAATAAATGAGATGAGATGTCAAAACTACCCGAAGTCTCTAAATAGAAATTCTTCATTTTAATGGTTTTAGACGGTTTCGGATGTTCTAGATTGTAACCCTCACCACTTGTAAAAAGTCAGATTAAAAGATTTTGGATAGTTACAAATATTTTCTTTTTTTTTCATTTTAGTTCTACTGTCAACTCTCCCCAACTCGATGTCCACTAATTCTAGATCGAGCTATAGAACTATAGTAAAAAATATTTTCATGGCTACTATGATAGCGTGTTTGTATGGGATTTTCATTCTATAACTCGATAATTCTATAACTTGATGGTCCCTTGAATATCGAGTTGCAGAGAGTTCACTGAATTATAATACATATTGGGGACATTTTTATAATTTGAACTTGAATTTGGATTTTCCCGATAGCATCCGCAACCACTTAAAAAAGGCAGATTCAAGGAGTTTGATCAATCCCAAAATGGATACCAAATATCTTCGTTTTACCCTTCTTACAAAGAAGGGTATGCATATCGCTTGGAAAACCGACTTTCAGGGAAGTGGCCAGTTGCTGACCAGTGTCAAATTCCTACATGCGATACCTCAAATAACAAGAGAATTAAAAAAGTCATTTGGCGTGCCCAGGACCACATTGGCTACATCCGGATATGTTCCGGATACTTCCGGGTAAGTGGCCAGTTTTTAACCAGGGTAAAAATCCAACATGCGATACCTCAAATCAAATGAAAATTAAAAAACTAGTGAAATGGACATAATTTGGAATGCCCAGGACTAAATTGGCCATAATCGGCAATGTTTCATAAAAACCCTTGGGGAAGAGGCCAGTTTCTAACCAGTGTCAAATTCCTACATGTGATACCTCAAATCACTTGAGAATTGATAAACTAGTACAATGGACGTAATTTGGAGTAGTCAGTGGAGAGTTTTTTTTTTTTTTTTTTTTTTTTCTTTTGTTTTTTTTTTTTCCGTCGATCTCGTTTTCCGTGCTGAGCACCAATGCTACCGACGTGCCAGGAAGGCAGCTTCCACACCTGGACCCTACCTATCGACCCATCAACTCATGAACCGGGGACCAACGGCTTTACTTCCCATCCGAAGGAAGGCGTAATCAGAGATGTTATGCCTCAGAACATCCCGGCGGCACCAACTGGGATTGAACCCAGGCCTGCTGGGGTGAGAGGCAATCACGCTTACCACTAGACCATCGGCGCCGTTGTCAGTGGAGAGTTCCCACAATTGGAAATGTTCCGGATACCCCCAGGAAAGTGACCAATTTCTAATCAGAGTCACCAGAGTCTACATGCAATACCGGAAATCTTATGAGAATTACCTCAAATCACATGAGAAACCAAAAAACAGTTCAATGGAAGTAATTTGGAGTGCCCAGGACCACATTGGCCACATTTGGATATGTTGCGGATACCCCCAGGGAAATTTCTACATGCAATACCGTAAATCACATGAGAATTTAAAAAAAAAGTTCAATGGAAGTAATTTGAAGTGCCCATGATCACATTGGTTACATCCGGTTAATGTCAGGATACTTCCAGGGAAGTGGCCAGTTTTTGACTAGAGCAAAACTCCAACATCTTCTTCTTCTTGTTCTTCGCATTTCAAGCTTATTGCATATCGCATATTAGCTTATTGCGTGCTCTCAACTTAGTGTTCTAGATGCACTTCCACAGTTATTAATTGAGAGCTTTCGATGCCTGTACCATTTTTGCATCGATATGATTGTGTGGGAAGTCCAATCATACTTCTATGCCCAGGGAAGTCGAGAAATTTTCCAACCCGAAAAATTCCTAGATCGGACCGGGAATTGAACCCAGCCACCTCCAGCATGGTCTTGCTTTGTAGCTGCACCTTTACCGACTGAGCTAAGGGAGGCCCCGAAACTCCAACATGCGATACCTCAAATCACATGAGAATTTATAAACTTGCGAACTACATTGACCACAATTGGAAATGTTCCGAATAACCCCGGGCAGAGCTGTCATCTGATCACTCAATGCGCGCAATGTACTGATTTTCTGAAATAAACAAAGTAAGAATAACTTTCGAAATGTCACTTTTAACCACGATTTAAATTTAACTCGGCAAATGGTTCACAGTCTTAGTGTAGGGTTGCAAATGGGAAACCTAGCAAAAAGACAAAATTATTCTTCGTCATGCCCTTCTTCATCTCCTATGCATGCAGTGGTGGTAACCAAAGTCTGCAAAGAACTCAAAGAAGACATTAGCGCTTGTTGTAAATATTATATTCGCTCCCTGTGCCGCACGAAGTGTACCGCTCATTGCGTGGATCGCTTTCTCACATATTAGTTGGAAAAGAGTGTGCGATGCAAATGGGAGAACCAAACACTCTTTGTCGAGTGTTGTGAGATGCATGCACAAAGTTGCTTTGCTAACGCTCTGAGGTGCTTTCCAGCCCTGCCACCGGGGAAGTGGCCAGTTTCTAACCAGAGTCAAATTCCTGCATCCGATACCTCAAATCACATGAGAATTCAAAAACCAATTCAATGGACGTCATTTGAAGTGCCCAAGACCACATTCGGCACATTGACTACACGCTAAGATCAGATAACCCAAATGTAGGTTTACTTTACCCAATTTAGGCGTAAACTGCACAAACTCAGATATAGGTAAATTTTTTAACCCAAATATGGGTAAATTTAAGTCAAATTTGCATAAAAATAAATCATTTATGGTTCATAAGAACCCATATTTGGGTTAAAAAAAATTACCCATATGTGAGTTTGTGCAATTTACGGCCAATCTCGGTAATCTGTTTGTACCGTCTAGGTAAACTGATCTTAGCGTGTAGGGTCTAAATCCATCATGCGATACCGCAAATCACATTAGAGAATTAATTTAATATGTCACACCGTAAAAGCACTTTGTCGGGATTTCTATTAGTAAAAAGGGTCCGATCTCATCATTGGTGGATTAATTCAGATTTTATTTTTTATTTAAGTACTATTGGAATACATATTGCAGACATTTAGGTAATTGAAAACTGGTTCCAGAAGTTCCGGATTGTATTCTGGATTACCTGAAAATAGTCAGATTTAAAGATTTTGATTAATCGCGAATTTTAATAGTGCTATTAGAATACATAGTAAGAACCAATATATTTTTGAACCTGGTTCCGAATGATCCGGAATGAATTCGGAATCACATGAAAAAGTAATATTCATTGATTATGAATATTCACAACACTATGTCTTTATTTTATTACTATTAGAATACATTCTAGAGACATTTTGGTCATTGGAACCTGTTTCCGCTTATTCCGGATTATATCCAGAACGCCTTGAAAATGGCAGATTCAAAAATGTTTAATACTCCTAACATGGAGATAGAGTGTTTCACCATTCTTACAAAGAAAGACCTAGGTGAAATGGATGTAATGTCGGCCTAAATGCCCCTAATTTGGGCCCTCACATAAATCCAGCAATCGACTGAATTTTCAATAGCGACCAAAAATATCCATTAGAACCGTCCCAATGACGTGTTCGTCTAGATAAAATTGATAAATAGCAGATTTTTAGCGATGGGTCTAATCTTAGATCCATAGGCCAACATTACCGTATGCGTGATAATGTTGGCAGCATCGTACAAATACACACTTAGTTAAAATGATGTGAATTTAGCTGCTCTAAGACTGACATATACGAGCGTCAGTTTTGACATGAAATTGAGTCATAATAGACGAGAAATTCAACTCAATCAAACGTACTTTCGAACTTTTCAGTCTCGGAGCACCTTATTGTATATGACATTTTTGTTTACGTCTCATCCTTTATGTCAAAGATGGATTCCATCACGTGTAAGATTACCCAAGTAACATTGCAAGTTTTATCGAGGTTTTAAAGCATGCTACAAGTCTAAATCAAAGTCTACAGAACCCTCATAAAACCTTAATTGTTACTTGGGTAGGTATTTCTAAGTGTGTAAGGTTCCCGTTTTACCTGTGCGTACAATGCCTAGGTTTTCTTTGCATGCACGTAACCTATAGCTCATACCGTAGTAGGCTGTGTATAAAAGAAAATGATTTACTTATAGCGAATTCATTTATTATTCAGTTCCAACCTAGATCGGGTATCAGGATTGAGTCAGCTTGTTTTCCGACAAACGTCAATTTGCTCGTTTGTTTTTAAAACCTAGCTCAGGTTGAGGTTCGCACTGACAAAAAGTTCGGTTTTGCACTGGGTTGGAACTGGTTTCAACCCCGATAATAAACGAATTCGCTATTAGTTTGACAGTTGCACCATGACGAAGTGGCAGCGTATTCGTGATTTGTCCCACGCGCAAATGTCGCAAAAAGACATTTCAATCACCATGGGAGTGTCCCGGTGGATTGAGAAAAGAAAGGACAACTATCCACGAAGGTGGTCACAGGTCGTCCGAGGTCAGCTCGGGTTCCGAGGGTTATCGCTGCTTTCAAAAGGAAGATTCAGGTGAATCCAGTGCGTTCAATAAGGAAAATGGCAAAGGAACACGGGATCAGTGACTTTACGGCACGGAAGATCGTAAAGGAAGATTGTGGGGCGAAGTCGAGGGCACGGAAAAGAACTCACATGATTACCAACCGCATCCGGGAGCTACGACTCGAACGATGCAAGAAAATCTTGAACTTCTTTAAGCGAAAAAATCCGTTAATCCTGTTCACCGACACCGAGAGCATGTTTACCGTCGATCCCGTATCAAATTCCAGAACCGACCGGTATATTAGTTCTCTTCCGGTAAAAGACGTGGCCGACGAGCACAAGGACGTGTATCTGACCAAGCATCCTGCTAGCGTTATGGTGTTTGGATTGGTGGCTACCGATGGCAAAAAAAATGGACCCGGTGTTCATTCCAGAAGGCAACAAGGTCAACACGGAGGTCTACGGATGGCAGTGGACGGATGGCAGTGGACGGATGGCAGTGGACGGATGGCAGTGGCCGGATGGCAGTGGCCGGATGGCAGTGGACGGATGGCAGTGGACGGATGGCAGCGGACGGATGGCAGTGGACGGATGGCAGTGGCCGGATGGCAGTGGACGGATGGCAGTGGACGGATGGCAGTGGACGGATGGCAGTGGACGGATGGCAGTGGACGGATGGCAGTGGACGGATGGCAGTGGACGGATGGCAGTGGACGGATGGCAGTGGACGGATGGCAGTGGACGGATGGCAGTGCACGGATGGCAGTGGACGGATGGCAGTGGCCGGATGGCAGTGGACGGATGGCAGTGGACGGATGGCAGCGGACGGATGGCAGTGGACGGATGGCAGTGCACGGATGGCAGCGGACGGATGGCAGTGCACGGATGGCAGTGGACGGATGGCAGTGGACGGATGGCAGTGAACGGATGGCAGTGGTTGGAGGTTAGCGACCGGGTAGAACCATTGGAGGTTCAGTGATCGTGATGGTGACCGGTGTTGCTAACACCGCACGCGGGATCTCAGCATGCACAAACACCAGAGATGGCGACTGGTCGGATGGCGAACGTAGAATCGCTGAAGACCCCACGATCGTGTTGGAGGCCAATGTAGCTGATGGCACACGTGGGATCATGACAGGTACAAACGATCGAGATGGCGGCGGCCAGATCGCAGTGACCAAGTAGAATCGCTTGAGGTCCAGCAATCATGTGGTGGCCGGTAGTGCTGAACGCCGCACACGAAATCGCTACAGGCACCAGCGATCGACTCCTTCTTCGAAGACTACATCCCGACTCTCGAACCTTCGTTATCTTTACGTCACTCTCTCTTCGTTGGCTCGATCGCTTTCTCTTTTCTCATACTTTCGCTCTCTATTCGTCCAAATTCAGTGGATTTCGACACCCACCCAGGCCTGAACATACTCATAGTACATAGCTAAAGTACTTCTTTTCGAAATTATGGAACTATGATACATTATAATAATAATTTTTGTATGTAAGATGCAAGAAGAAGAGGTAAAGTTTGAGTGTGACACATAAAACCAGTAAATTTTGTTTTCAGAGGGTCACAATTCCCGTTCAGCAAAAAAGCATAGTCAATGAATGCTTCTTATTTTTATTCCACCTATCCATATGCTGAAGCATGGAAAGAGTGGTGGAGAAAGCACAGATCTGAAAATCACAACGTTCGTGGTTCGAGTCTAGTTGAGTTCATTTTTTCGGCATGATTTATTTCACTCACTAATACACCCCACATATTTCTTTCTTTATTTTCTTGCATTGGATCGCGTTCTCCACTAACATCCTGAGATGATGAATCCCTCATTATTGTAAGCAAATTTTACATCCCCTAGTTGCGTGTAGAACTATCTTATCAAGTGGCACATTGCTTCGATCTAAAACGTGATGAAAAATCAATGCCAGAAAAAATTAAATCGAATATATGACACTTGGGAAATTCCCGCGTCCGTACAGAAGCAGAGCACACTTCGATTTACGAGAGTCAAAATGAACGTATTCTAGCCAGCGAACCCAAACACATAAAGCAACCGGTTGCTACGACTACCATGACTCGTTTCCTTCTACAACCCCGAGTGAGCTGTGTTGCACGGGCTGCTTTTCATGATAAAAAGGAAGAAGATTATCCTTTGGCAGGCATGGAAAATCATTTACATTCATTTCATACATTCATTTACAGTCATTTGCCTCTAACTTTTTTCATCAACAGCATTCCGCAAAATGATACATATAGCTTTTGAGGGTTTTGTTATTAGCTACAACTTTTGTTAACAAGTCAAATCCGTACCTCTGATGCTTGACGAACCAGAGCGAATAGAAGCCACTATTGTTTTTCAGTGAATGTATTTTACATTCACTGAAAAACAGTAACAAGTTCTGCCCGCTCTAGTTCGTGATGCATCAGATATACAGATTTGAGTTATGAGCAAAAGTTGGAGCTAATAACAAAACCCTCAAAAGTTCTATACATCATTTTGCGAAATGCTGTTGATGAAAAAAGTTAGAGGCAAATGAATGTAAATGAATGTATGAAATGAATGTAAATGATTTTCCATGCCTGTACTTTGGTTTGTTTTTTTTTCCGTCGATCTTGTTTTCCGTGCTGAGCACCAATGCTACTGACGTGCCAGGAAGGCAGCTCCCACGCCTGGACCCTACCTATCGACCCATCAACTCATGTACCGGGGACCAACGGCTTTACTTCCCATCCAAAGGAAGGCGTGATCAGAGATGTTATGCCTCAGAACTTCCCGGCGGCGCCGACTGGGATTGAACCCAGGCCTGCTGGGGTGAGAGGTAATCACGCTTACCACTACACCACCGGCGCCGTTAGGAAGAAGATTATATCATTATTGCTTTATGCTTCTGACATAGCGTTATCATTCGGTTCGTTGATCGCTTGTCATTTTGTCATTTAGAGATATGTATGACTCCTTGATTCTAGCACAAACTTGGTTCATTGCAATTATTGGTGAACAATTATGCGAATTTTCATGAAATTCTAATACTCAATATTTTGGCAGCCAGACTTTCCCCAGAAAAAATAAAAAATGAATAATGTTTTCGATGAATTATAGGCAAACGTTTGTTTCGGAATTATTAATTATAACATTTGTACCAACTTGGGAGTGTACAACATAAAAATAAAGATAGGGTTAATTTTATTTCAGGACTTGATTGCGTTTATCTTGAAGACGATTTTAAAAGTAAATATAGACATTTAATTTTTCCGTAATTTGTTTTCCGTCGATCTTGTTTTCTGTACTGAGTACCAATACTACCAACGCCAGGGAGGCAGCTCCCACACCTGGACCCTATCTATCGACCCATCAACTCATAGACCGAGGATCAACGCCAACGGCTTAATTGCTATGCCTTAGAAAATCCCGACTGCGCCGACTGGGATTGCATCCAGGCTCTTTGGAAGCAGAGGCAGTCACCGTTACCATTACCCCACTGGGACCACTCCAGCAAGTTTCAGAAGATCTTAATTTTAGGGGATTTCAATAGTTCTTGGCTTTAGTTTTGGAAAATGTGGAGTATCAAAATTTTATGAAAATCTCAAGAACTCAAGCGTTTGTTAGAGATGTAGCTCTTGGAACCGGTTTCATGATAGAGCAACTTGTCACATCAAAGCTAGCCCCAAATAGGACACGATTGGAAAATGAGGAAAAGGGTTGATCACTGCAGCAGTAGCAGCAGCAGCAGCAGCAAAATTCAATTGCTGGTAATTATTCAAAAACTGTCATCGCTGATAACGGCAGGCAGTTCTTAGGGTACAAGTATTTATTTGATTTCTAAAAACTGATCCTTAAAGTTCAGAAAGCTCTTACAATCCACAATGTTCTGGGAGCTCCATAATTCTTCTAGTCGTGCATATTTTTCAAGTTTTCAGTTCTTCATAGTCTGACCAGACCGACAATCAGTGCTGAGATTTGTCTTTATCATTAACAGACTTTCATGCGATATTGACAATTGTTCATCCATAGTCACAGACAGACTTGATCATCAAAAAAACCATCGTCAATATCTCATTCATTTTCTCGTCAATGACTAAGATTCACCTGGTAACAAAGAGTGTAATTTTCGTATATTCTGTGTCACATTATTGTTATTCAAGCAACTCCTGACGTAAATCTACACATGTTCGTTACTGACGTTACTGAGAGCATTGTCATTGACAATTGACATGGTTCACCTTAAATGTGACTGTTAGCTCAAATGAGTAACCAAACCAGAATTTTTCCGCAACAACTGATGGCCATAGGCTACCGCAACTTCGTAGTCCACCCGTGAAATGCAATTTTGATATTTTTGCGAGCCTCGTTACCAAGGTAATTCCAAGGCCTCTAGCATGTCAACCCCGGCATGCAGGGCTGAGTTTTTCAAACTAGTTACATTGAATAGCTTCCAGTCACACCTATCGATTGAAAAATTACAATCCTCATTGTGCAGCAGGATATAAAATTGAAACTATTTGTAATCCGTATAATAGGTCTTCTCTCAACCCCCTCCTTTCCTATTTTTGCAATAAATCAGCTCTCCATGGGTGAATTTTATGCTGCTTCGATAGCGAATCATATTACACACAGTTTCTGGATTTTTATTAAATAATTTCCTGAACCTCTTCCGGTCGAGGCAAGTACCAGCCTTCTATCGGACTGAAGTACACAGCAAAAAAATAATTTTGATATCACATCAAAGTGGATGCACTACAATCATGTCGAAAATTTCATGTAATTTTTATGACCACATAAATAAACAAATGTAGTAAAAGCAGCGTAATGTCAGTTCATGCATTGTATTAATGATAATTTTGTCCTTTTTAGCAAGTAATATTACACCATATTTTCGACATGATTGTAGTGCATCCACTTTGACGTGATATCAAAATTATTTTTTTGCTGTGTAGAAGCACAATTGTAATCAATCGTTTGCTGGGTCGGTGAAAATTTATTGAAAATGAAATTTATTAATTTCCGCACCTGGTTCAATGCCACACGCTTTTGTTGTTTGCCTACTGTTTATGTTTGCATGCGTTCATCGGATGGGGCGGACGGAAACGCACTTTTCAACCGATTTAAAATCAGTTTCCAAAGTGGTTAATTGAATTATATGCAAATTGTCGATGGTTGAAAAAATATTGCAATTGTGGTAACACTGTGTAAATTAAAGTTTTACACGACGGTCCGATGTTCTGTTCAACAGGATATCGACGATTGCTCCGGACAAAAATGGCATCCGTTCGTTGGTTGGCAGCTATCAATTAGTTTCGAAATCAATTCGCAGTGCTAAATTGTTTGTTCACTCGCTAATTGGCAATGGTTGCGGAGTAGCCGCCGAGAGGTGGTTTTTCCCAGTTTTCGGTAAATTGTTTCCCAACCAATTGGAACCGGTTTCATGATAGAGCAACTTGTCACATCAAAGCTAGCCCCAAATAGGACACGATTGGAAAATGAGGAAAAGGGATAATCACTGCAGCAGTAGCAGCAGCAGCAGCAGCAGCAGCAAAATTCAATTGCTGGTAATTATTCAAAAACTGTCATCGCTGATAACGGCAGGCCTATCACCACTGTCACCCGGAGTGTAGACGATTGAGTTCAGATCACAATTATCTAAATACGGAATGCTGGGTTAGGGGGAGGGTAGAGCGATATCGGTCATTTCATGGCGGATCGGTTATAATGGGATTCAATTTATCGTGATGATAGGTTTCTACTCGTATAATTCGGCCCGGAAGCGATTTCGGGGAAAATTGATATTTTGCGTTGATATACCGTCAATGGGGTGATTTTATAGTGAGAAAGCTCACGGCATCAGAAGGGTGCAATTGTGAGCTATAGTAAATGTACACCTCAATACAATTTTACAATGAAAGTTTATCTTCTCATAGTCTCCTTTCAGTTTTACAAGGTTGGAGCACTTTGGCAAACAGTTTTTTTATATGAGGGGAAAAATTTAAATTCTTAGGCTTTTTTATACAAACGCTAAAATACAGACAGAAATCGCTATTTAGAATGCCAACTTCAATAATCGAAAAAAGATTGGAGCAAGATAGTATACTGAAATTGCATGACAAGGAAAGAGATGTAGCATTGAATGTTCTTGAGCGAAAGATGATGAAAGTTTTCGTTTGAAAGGTCGTTGAATTACTTCGGTAATTTAACGTACTTCCGGCCACGATGACCGTTGAAATCACGCCTATCTGAGGGTATTTGGAACTTCTACTCGTTCACTTTGACTTGAACCGTGGAAGAGGCGGGAGTGCGAGTAATTAGTACCTGAGTGTACTAAAGGGTGATACGGTCAAAATTTGGTCAAGGGAAAACGCGTGTAAATCGGTGAAATCGTTTATTTAAAAAATCAAATTAAATTTCTTTTTCAAGTTCAATTAGTATAAAATTCAGGAAAAATATTCAGTTAGGCTTCCGCTTTTCCAAATCCGAATTGCCGGGCCTTACGCTTGACCCCTGCCATCAGATTTTGTACAGCCACCTTGTCCACCTTCTTCGCCGCAGAAAGCCAGTTTGCCTTGAACTGCTGCTCGCCCTTAGCAGTTTTTTTGGTCTTCTTTAGGTTCCGCTTGACAATAGCCCAGTATTTCTCAATTGGGCGGAGCTCTGGCGTGTTGGGAGGGTTCTTGTCCTTGGGAACCACCTGCACGTTGTTGGCGGCGTACCACTCCATGGCCTTTTTACCGTAATGGCAAGATGCCAAATCCGGCCAAAACAGTACGGAACAACCGTGTTTCTTCAGGAAAGGCAGCAGACGTTTATTCAAACACTCTTTCACGTAAATTTCTTGGTTGACAGTCCCGGAAGCTATGAAAATGCTGCTTTTCAAGCCACAGGTACAGATGGCTTGCCAAACCAGATATTTCTTTGCGAACTTTGACAGTTTCATGTGCTTGAAAACATCTGCTACCTTTTCCCTTCCTTTTGCCGTATAAAACTCCTGTCCCGGAAGCTGCTTGTAGTCGGCTTTGACGTATTTGGTTTCGTCGTCCATTACCACGCAGTCAAACTTCGTCAGCATCGTCGTGTACAGCCTCCGGGATCGCGCTTTGGCCGTCGTATTTTGTTTATCATCGCGATTTGGAGTCACTACCTTCTTGTAAGTCGATAGTCCGGCTCGTTTTTTGGCTCGATGCACGGTTGTAGACGATACACCCAGCTTATTTGCGGCATCTTGGAGAGAGAGGTTAGGGTTTCGCTTGAAACTACCGGCAACTCTCTTTGTCGTCTCAGCGGCTTCCGGTTTTCGATTTTCCCCCGATCCAGACTTCCTGGCTGTCGACAAACGTTCCCCAAACACTTTAATTACATTTGTAACGGTTGATTTGGCAACTTTTAGCGATTTTGCCAACTTTGCGTGCGAGTAGCTCGGATTTTCGCGATGCGCGAGCAAAATTTTGATACGCTGCTCTTCTTGCTTGGACGGCATTTTGACAACTGAAGAATGAATTCCAAAATCAAAATAGGAGCAACATTCTACACACACACACCTTCAAAATGAGGGGTGTTCAGGTTTTTTAAATGCAAAATTGAAAGAAATACGTCAAGTTGGTATTGACCAAATTTTGACCGTATCACCCTTTAAGTGTCGTGGTGTGTTTTTCGTGGTATGTCAAGTTAAAATGTGAGGAGTCTAAAAGACCGATTTTAATGTTACATCTTTGTTCCTTTCCGTAAACCTGTAGAGTGCAAACTGTATGTAAAAAGTTCCGTGCGGTCCACTTATTGTGTGTGCAAAGTTATAGAACGGTAAGGTGAATAGTATCTTTTGTGTGGAGATGTAACTGAAATGTGTCGAACAGCCGTTCGACGGCTTTTTGTTTAGGATCGTTTTTGTGTAGGATCAAGTTGTGCAGATTGGAGTTCGCACCGCATCGCTTCTAGCGATAGATGGCTTTGCTCGGCACACCGCAATCGAGGGAATAAATCGCGCTCTCTAGACCCCACGCTTCAACTTCAAGGTTCCCGGTTCGGGGGAGAATTCGGAAGGGAGACAACGTTAACTGTTCTCCGGCAGAGCGTTGGCCAAATCCGCCAATGTCAACCACGTGAACCCACGTACATTATTCGTCTTCGACGATCCCCTCGTTGACATTTGCGCCACCGGCAATCGGCGCTAGTTCAGTACCAATTCGAGGGTTCGATTGGTAATTTCCGCACCATATCAGTCTGGGGTGCAATGTGAAACACCACCACTGTTATAGGCTGCTACTTTGCCGACCTCACTCCGACAAAAGAATGCTTCTGTGCCGACACGGATGAAGCAGTGACGACAATGACTACCGTGAGTAAATAAACACATGCGAATCTCACCACACACAAACACATGAGCTCGAAGAAAATTAGCAAATTAGGCTAGCAATCGCTAGAACCAGATCAGGATACCGCACACACGATTAGGGAGAGCTAGCAAACAAACGAACAAATGGGAAAGGAACAAGTGCCATGAATAAACCTAGGTTAGGAACACGAATAAATCTTAAATGATTTCCGTTATTTAGCCATGAAATAAATGTTATTTTCGTAAAGTAAAAGCTTTCCCCGTAATGTTAATTTTTGTTGGTCAGATTCTTCACGTTTTGGTCGTTCTATTTTGCGTTATATTTTTTATAGTATTTTTGGTTGTAGTTCAATTTACTCCAGGTTGGACTGCCTGGGAAAACAGTCTCCGCACTCATGTGTCAGGATCGGGGGAAGGAAATCTGAACGGGAAAGTTCCTCCAGTGATGATAAATGTGAGTGGGGTTTTTGTGTTACGGTAGAACGACGGTTAACTTCAACTTTCGCTTAAGACCGTTGAAAGCGGCCTCTGTTTGTGAGGATCTCAATCCCTCATGGAATTTCAGTCTGCTGAATCGCTCTTAAACTAAATTTCGGTCTCTTCCATTCATAAACCCGCCCTGAAGTTGGGTTTCTTGCCGGGCAAATCAAACCTTGACGAGTGGTCCTCTTCGGAGTGGCGCTTAAGCCACTCGTTTTAGAGACAGGAAGCGTATTCGGTGGTCGAGATCTCGCAGGCTGCGAGGCGTGCGTTACAACCAGTCTTCGGTATTGAACATACAACATTGTGTTCGAGATGAACGTGTTTTCGCTGTGTGGCGCATTTCATGTTTGCACTTACACATAAACTTTTTACCCTTGTGTTCGAACATGTATCATACATGTGGGTGCGTCCAATGTTTGTACATGATGTTTGAACATTATGTTTTGAACGTCTAGAACAAAAACAGTGCAGCGAGTGTTTGAAGGTATAGGGAGTGGTTAAACCGAAACTCTGCAGTATTTTTTTATTATTATTAAACTACAATTAATATCCAGAGCCTTAATTTTCTTTTTGTAAGGTAAGTAAAACATAATTTTATATGCTGGGCGTCCCTCACCTCCCAGTTACCTCAATCATCAAATATTATTTTGATTTCTCGGTCTAAAATTACATGCATTGCGCGTAATTTAATGCTTTTGATACATTACGTTGGTAAAAAAAAATGTATAGAGAACATATGAATTTTTTATCAACATTCGCTTTCATAGCGATAATAGAGAAAGTTAGAGTGCATTGTGTCAGTCATATGTTTTCATCATGAAAGTATTCTACCGAAAGTATTCTAGAAGAAGTTTTCCAATTGAAAACATTGCCATAGTCCATTCTATATGCGCGAGTATTGATGGCCGATAGTAAGGATAACAATAACAAACTAATATTTTTGGCAGAAGCGAAAGTGAGGATAACAAACTCCCCACTTAAAAATGGGATTACAGAAGTGTGCGTGTAATAAACGTCAGAAAGGTCAATAGAGACGTGTACGACAAACAGCATGGCAAATTTCGCGTCGCTATAACTGTTCGTTCATTCACCACCTATACAAAGTAACACCAGATTAGACTTCACAACCGATACCTAACAGTGTAGGCTTGATGAATATTTGAAATTTTATGTTTTATTAGATTATTATGGGTTCTATTTTTTACATTTTTTTTTTTTTTAATACACCCAGCCCTTTTTTTAAGCGATCTTATTTTCCATTTTTCCGGTGTTCAAATAAAACCAAGCTTGATACAACTGATGTCAACAAATCGAAAAAAAAAACCAAAGAAAACTATGGTACCTACATAAATTGTCTGACTTCACCACAGAAACCGAAAATGGAAAAAAAATACCCCCGTAAAAAAGGGTTGGGTGTACGTTAGTTTTGTGATTTTAATTTTACAATCAGTGTGTTTTTATTAGGAAAAATGGCGAAATTCAATGTAAAGGAAAAGTTTTTCCGATTTGACGAAGAATCACAGCTATTTAAGTGCTTGGTGGAAGGATGCCGCAGCATGTTAAAAGGGGCAGATAGCAGCTTAAAGCGCCATGTTGTTCAACAACATCCCGCTGTCGCAAAACAAATCGGTTTGGATGGATACAAAAGGCCGATGAATACAGAAGTTGGACAATCCGAAGGTCCATCAGTAAAAAGGATGAAGACAATTTCAGTACAAGTTGATCCTGACAATTTCTTTTGCGGACTGGTGAAAATGTCCGCAGTTCACAGCCTACCGTTCAATTTTTTTGATAGTGAAGCTTTTCATGAAACAACTGGTATTATGTCTAAGGCCCTTGGAATATCCTCCAATTCCAAGGCAATGGTTTCTTCAATTACGGATGTGGCCAATAAAATTAGAGAGATGATTACAACTGCTATTCAGTCCCGTATGGTCTGTTTCAAATACGACGGTGCATCACGTCATAATCGCAAAATCTTTGGAATTAATGTACAGTATCTCGAAAACGGTCAGTTCATTATCCGTACTCTTTCAATGCTGGAAATGAAAGAGAGACAAACAGGTGAAAACTTGAAAAAACACATTGAAAATGTGCTCAAAAGCTATGACCTAAATCTTTTGAATGTGTACTCGGCCACAACTGAAAATGGTCAAAACATGCTGAAATGTTCTAGCAATTTGCGAGTTAAACAAGATAAATCCTTGATGCTACTGTCAGATGACGATGACGTATCGTTCGAGAAAGAGGTGGAATCAGTTGAGAAACCTGAAACGGAAGATGAAAGTGATGAGGCTGAATCAAATATGGAAGTGATGCTACGAGATCTAGAGGAATCATTTGTTAAGTCAAGCGATGGGTGCATTGAGAAAATAAAATGTGGAGCTCATACCCTAAATCTTGTGGCCAAAGATGTCCTAGACAATGAATCAGAAGCATTCCTTAAAGTGGTTCGTAAATTGGTTAAAGCTGCAAGGAAGATGGAATTCAGAACATTTTTTGATATCGTAAAGATTCCTTTACCACGAATTGATTGTGAGACGCGATGGGAATCTACTAAGATCATGATCGACAGTATTTTGAGTCATGAAGGCTTTTACCGAGATGTAGGCAAACAATGCGCTGAACTCATGCTAAGTGATGAAACATGGAGCTTCATAAAAGAATACAGAGAGGCATTCGAACCGCTGTTTTCAGCCACAAAAGCATTTCAACAAGAAAACTTTACGTTTGGAGATGCATTCAAGGCGTTCAAAAAATGTCAATTCGACATGAAGATGAAGGTAAATGGACAAAATCGATTTGCAACTCCAATTGTTGACGCTTTGAATTCAAGAATGAAGGAAATGTTCAATAATAGAGCTTTCAAGGCCGCACTGATCTTTGATCAAAGATGGTGTTTTGTGGATTCTCCATTCTTTTCAAAGGATGACAAACTATCTGCCATTGTAAGTATCATTGATATCATAAACAAATAGGCATAACTTTTAAATCAATTTCCCATTTAAACCATCATTATTGATCTCAGTAACGACATCTCATAAGCTCTGTAAGCTTGTATGCGAAATCGCAAAAGATGTTGAATACAAGTTAGTGATCCGATAGTAGTGCTCCGTCAATTCTTCCTGGAGTATATCTGATTTGAACTTATCAAATAATATTTGAACTCGTCAAACACGTGATCGATAGCGAAGAATGAAGAGTTACGTCTATTTGTCTGTAATAATATTACTTATAATATTTTTCCTTGAAAATATTGTGGCAGTTTCTACAATGCATTTCTTTTTAATTTATTCGTATTCAGGATCATTTGCTCAAAGTGGATTCAATTCTTCATAAGTTGAAAGCTAAAGGTTATCCTGAAACAGAAACAGGAGAAACCTCGGTGACTTCTTACGATGAAGACGAATTTGATGCTATGTTGGCAGAAGAATGCAGTCAAGCTAGAACTACGTTTGAAACATCACAATTGGATCTCAAATTAAAACTTCTACAACTGGCGAATTCGAAAACGCGATTGCCGATAAATAAGAACACCATTCAATACTGGCAGGCTAAACGATACGAAGACCCCGAGCTATATGATTTGGCTATGACTGCATTAGCTGCTCCAGCAACGCAAGTTTCGGTAGAGCGCTGTTTCTCTGCCGTTAAAATTCTACTCGACGAACGCCGGCTGCGAATGTCCGCTGACTTGTTAAATGACTTGATGATTATTAGATGTAATCAAGATCTTCTTCCTTTGGCAGTATCGAAAATCCGCAATGAGAATAATTAAGATTGATTCCATTATTTCAACAATGTAACGATTCAAAATTTTAAAATGATTAATAAAATAAAACATCAATTGGAAAAGGCTAACAAATCGATTTACTTCACAGGAAAATAATATTCGAATACTTAGATAATATGAAAGGTACGATCATAGAAGTAACTCTAAGACTAGAAGGACCCAAAGAAATGTGCTCAACTTTTTGGTCCAGCTCTGGTACTCTCTTCGGTCCCAAGCTAATCGATTCACCCTTCGAAACATAGGAAAATCCACTAACCCCTCATTTTATCTGTCAATCTTTCATAGCGAATCAAAACAAACATTGTGTAGTACTAGAATTTCGACTAGAATGGGGTACGTTAATCGTTTGCTTGGGACCAATAGGCTAGTCAAGTAGTGAGCCAATTTAAAATCGTTAGTTTCGTATTGATTGTTGGTACGATCTTCCCACAGAACGCTTTAAAATTTTAATAAATCGGATTTCTGGTTCCGGAGATATGTTCTAAAATATGCCGGCAGGTATGTGCCTTGAGACTGAAAATTATCTTCAAAAACGCATAAATTGTAGCTTATGATTCTCAGCAACCACTAAACCGAATTGGAGAATATATATTTCAAATGAAAGATACAATTGCTCCACAGGAAACTTTTAAATTACTGCAATCGGATTTCTAGTTCCAGAGACATGTTCATAAATGTGTTGGTAGGTATGTGTAAGAAGGGTCAGATCACACCATTGGTGGATAAATTCATTTTTTTTTATTTAGCTTAAAGAAATTGTCCACACTTCTTCTGGAAGTTTTAGGACAGTTGGCAGAAACCTTAGCCATAGCAATGGAAAAAATTGGAATACTTTTTATGTTTTAGAGGATGTCTGCAAATTATCCATACATACTTTGACAGCATGCCTCTATACAACCAGCGCTGTTTACCGATGAACAATTTTTCACTACCGGACAGCATCACAACCACCAGATTGATCGGTAGTTGCTTCCTGCTACTTCTAAAAATTGAGAAAGTATTTCAAGAATTCATCATCCTACTTCTGCCATGGTTTAGGTTCCAACAACTCAAACCGGCAAAACCCCTTGGATCTTCATTGAAAAAGGGGTGAAAGTGAACCAACCAATGTATCAGAAGGTACTAACTGACTCAGTAGCTCTCTGGGCTTCACAGCATTTTGGTAATAAAGACTGGATTTTTCAGCAACGACGTGTCCGGGGTATCATCTTAACCATTTGTAGAATAGCTCTATCTTTTGGGTTATCGTTCGTTTATGGTATTTTTTTTAACTAAGGCGAGTTGCGGTTCGTAAAATCATCCAAACATCGCGCGGACTTTTTTCAACGATTTAGCCATAAATGCACAAAACAACTCCATCACCTTGTAAGCGGTACCCTAATAAACAAATACCATAAACGAACTGTATCCCGGATGGGTAAACTATCCCACAAATGGTTTGGATGATACCCCGAACACGTCGTTAAGCTCTCTTTTATGGTTATTTTTATTAGGGTAAACATGGTTCAGATTTAGAAAATAAAATGGGATTTAAAGCTACAAATTTAAGTCCATCTATAAGCATCGTGAGTCGTCTTGTTTCTAGCAAGCTAAACGCGTTACACTTATCGTAATTTCAATTTCAAATTCTCTTTAATTGCGATTAGCAGCCTTGAGTAATTATTGCCAAAACCATTCTTGTTTCGAAAACTTGCGATGAACAAAAAATAATAATGCAAATTGGTTGGCTGGCTTAGGGCACTACCCGTAAAATTTCAATCAAGAACGGGCCTACCTCGAACGGACACAAGATGAGGAAAAAATACCGTACAAGCACCAAATTCCGCACTGTGTCTACTTCTTGCCATAACATTATTTTTGTTTATTTTTCAACAACATTTTTGAAATGTTACCACTTAAGTAATATTGTACATTAGAGCTGTAAGTACACATAATATTTTGAAAATATCTCATAAAATTTGGATGATTTCGAAACACTTGAGTGCGCAATCATTATGAACTAAGTAGAAAATGATCCGGCACGGTAATCCGTACAACAACAGGAATCTGAAGAAAACAAACATCGTGTTCAAACGCCGTGTTTGCACATATGAAAAAAACACGTGGTTTCAACAAAGCGTATTGTGTATTGGACAGCATGTTTGGATTGAACATTACAACACAAGGAAAAGCGTGTACGTGTTCAACAAAAACGTTATGTTTTTACATTGGGTGCAAATGTGCACGTGTTTTTCGGAAGACTGGTTACAACCTACGACTGGATGCCTTCCTTCAGATGACAACTGGAGTGCGGTAAAAATCGGAAGAACTGTTTCAAACACATCGTCGGTATTTGAGCCTGTCGGTGATCATCTCTTTTTGCCAGTCGTGGCGGGGGGAATACCCCTAACCATCCCGCTCCAACGGGGGAGTTTGGTAAAGAGAGGATCAAACCAATTTGTACCTTCCTAAAGTTGTCCTTGCTCGCTTCTACTCTCTATATGCAATTTTCACACTGCCGTACTCTGACGGAACTATCAATTCTATACTTTCATCTCCTCAAGTATCGTATAAAAATTACCACTTTAGTCTGTTATTTGTAATTAGCATCTTCAACTACTTATTTATTAATTTATTTTAGCCAATCTGTTTAAGTTCAATTCATAAGGGTGGCCCTTACTGTTGATGAGTACTAAATAAAAACTTTCTCGTTCAACAAAGTTGTAGAGCAAGGTATTTGAAACCACTTTTTTCATGGAAGACATTTTCTATATATTGGTATTGGTATTGGTTCGCAATTTATACTGATTTTTAATTGGTTCCTTTATTTAACGTCGGTCTCTGTTCCGCAATCTAGTGCCAATCACCGACGGACATCGATTGCCATCCATTGACGGCAATCGAATGTGCAGGAAGGCAGCTTCCACACACCTGCGTAGGATATCGCACCCATTCAACACACATGGGCCGGGACCAACGGCTTTACTTCCCTTCCGAAGGAAGACGTGACCAGAGATTTTTATGCCTCAGAAAAATCCCACCGACCTCGGCTGGGATTGAACCCAGACCCATCGGAGTGTTAGAAAGCAGTCACGCTTACTACACAATTTTTAATTGGTAACGTTGGGTGTCCCCTCAAAAATCGTTTTTTTCTGCAGTAACTATTTTGTACATTTATTTCTCGTAAAATGTATGTTCTAGAAACTTTTTAAAATGTTCATGGCGTCCAAGTTGCCATCTCATTGTATTAGAAAGTTATAAACGATGTATAGAAAAAAAAACCATTAACGAGAAATCAACGAATAATAATTAACTGATGAAAATCAAGGCCCACCCTATGATACATATTAAAAACAAGGATAAATAATGAATTATTAAAGACAGAAAATTGCACTGGTCTGTCTCGAATAGTAGACTCCAAACTCAATAACATTCTTTCATTCGTCCAAGGATGATTGAACAACCATAAGGACGAAAAACCTGTCTAAAATTATTCTCCACTGTGCTCAACTTGGGTAGAGCTCCAGCAGCTAATATTCCCAATGGCATCCTATTACTGATCGAACTTCCCAACTTCCCAACAGAGTCAAGACGCTTTCCGTCATTGTCATCGTCGTCGCCGTCTTGGCCTTGCTCGTTCAAGGAAAAAGCAAACTCTTAGTTGAAAAAGCATCATCATCGTAAATTTTTGCTCCACTCTGCTTTTTGCAATTCACAATTCACTTCACTTTTACAGCGCCACCATTGGACAAACGATGTAACATTTAAATTAAATATCGGAAAGAGACGCGGAAGGCGGTGGCGAGGTGGCAGTGAAACGTTGTCCCAGAGTACCAACCGACCTCAATGGGGGAAATGCATAAAACGAGAGACAGAGGTTGCAAAACTTTCCTCCTCTCGACCAACATTTTGCATACAAAATAGCAAACAAAAAGAAGTTAGTTTTCAGTGCAGCTCAAACTTGCACAAGAGGAATATTGGAAGCAGTAGCAGGACTATTAAGAGCTTTCAGGAAGTGAAATATTTTGATTTGATCTTGAGTTGGTAGAAACACCGGAGTTCATGCGTCCCCTGAGTCCCTGTCAATCTAGGTATATCTACTCCAAGTTGTTGTAGGTGATTCAGTAGAGAGTGTTTTGAAAAGTGAAATCTCCTTGATACTTCCGGAACCTGATGGCTATTTGTGTTGGCATTTCGAATAATTAAAGTGTAATTCCTTTGGCAAATTCATCGTCTATGTGTCGGGTAATCTCTCCATTACTTTGGGTCAGACATGTTCAGCAACATTTGTGGGTGGGTGTTTGGTTTCATACGTTGGTTGCATGCAATGATTGGCATAAATATGGATAGGGAATTGTGAACGACTGCTGTAGCCCACATGCAATTTCCAGTGGGGATTGATTTAGAAAAGCCCAGCATGTAATAATAAATTAATGTCGGATACTTGGGTTCCGAAAGCCTAACGTGCTTTAGTGTACATTGTGGCAAGCTGGCAGCATGCACTGGAGAAATAGTTTTCAATCATTTAGTTCAATATTGAAATGGCAAGAAGTAAAACCAGTTGACTTATTCTATAGAATCTAGGGACGTATTCATGAAAAGCCTAGCAAATATTGAGAATTTCGACTGAATCATTAACTAACAGCTTCTCATCATCATCATCATCATCATCTGTGTCATTCTGAAAAGCTGTTCTTCTGAGCGCAGATATCGAATTCGGTATAAAGCCCCAACATATTTATTGCAGTGTCAATTGCGTACTGCGTTCAGAAACCTCCTAGTCTTTTGTTCATTCCTAGACCATGAAACCAAATACAAGCTATGCAAGCCTACCGGAACAGGAATCGGATAAAGAAGCATTCGCATTCAACATTCCCAGGCTGGTTGCGTGCCCTTTATTACGGATGATACTTTTAACAACCCACCATGCAACCAAGCAACCGGCCAATAACCAGACGAAGGTGAATTACTACATGATATGGATCCATCCCTGGAACGTGTGGGTAAATACACAATCGTAAGCATGAGAAGGAGAGAATGTTGTTCCATACAGCACTGTTGGAAAAGAAACGACTGAACTAACATTCATCCATGAGCTTTGGCCCAAGTCAAAGTAACTTAAAGAGAAGGTAACTTATATTAGTTTTTGCGCACGCAAAATCAGTGGTCTGGGCACTGTCATACATATCAGTTATGAAATTTCCATCATGTTGTAAGGAATTAATTAAGCTTGTATTAATTTCCTGAGCGTTTGTGAATAATATTGAAACATTTTTAGTGCATCTAAAAGATTGGACTTGAAGATAATAGATGTTAATTTTGTTAATCAAATTTGGAGACATTTTCTAAAACATTGAAATTGCTGAAATTTTTGGTACATATGCCAAGCAAATCCAAAACCTTTCCAATTAAGTTAGTTGATAATTTGCGTTAAATTCTTTGAATATTTGTCAATGTAAAACATCGTTGCTAAAACATTACTGCCATCTGTTGAATAAACTGTGGTGGGTAGTCCACTGAACAGATGGCGGTAGTGTGTAAACGTCAAACGCAAGGGAATTTACTTTGCTCGCCACAGGTGGCGGTTCTACCAACTACGATACTTCTAAATCGACCGTTAAATGCTTGTTCGATGAACATCTTGCGAGTTTTATGTCTGTTTGTCTGTTGTACTAGTATTCAGGAACTTCAGTAAAGCATAGAAAACGTCAGAAAAAAATCAGGAATTTCACAGAAGAAAACAGTATCTAAAACTTCAATAGAATCGCATGAACTTCAGAGAAAATTCGTGCACATCAGGGAAGATCAAAGAACCTCAGAGCAATTCTGTTTAGAGATCTTAAGATCTGTTGAAAAGTTTTGATATTTTCACTTATGTTCTAAATATTTTAGGAAGTTCTGAAAATTCCAAACAAAATGCGGGAACTCCATATATATTAGGAAAAATGAGGAAACTTCCGGAAAGATCAAAGAACATCATGGCAGGGAATTAACTTTAGGGAAACTTTGGGAACTGTTGCAACACCGTAGAGGCGAAACAGGCAACACATCAACACACAAGTGGCTGCATCGAGGTATGAGAGATTGAGTGCTGCCACTAAATGAAGAGAAAGAATGTCATAGATAAGTAAATAAAAGGATTGAAGTAGTAGTTGTTGTTGTTCTTCATTTAAGACAGTTTACATCCAGCGGATGCATTCGTGTCTGTTTCAGTGGTTTAAGTTGATTAGTGTGTGAGTGTGAGTGTTAGCAAAGTTCACTTAGCTTTTGTCTTCTTTGCTAGCTTCCTCTCCTTCTGGTTCATCGTCTGCTTGCTAATTGCATTTCATCTCATGTTTTCACGTCTTTTCTATATTAATCTCATCTTTACTTCTTCTATATTGTCATCATCTACTTTCTTCATCATCTTCGTTATCTTCGTATCCTTCGTGTGTTTCTTACTATCCGCAATGTTTTTGATTTGCTCCAATTGCGATTCCGCTTTGCTTCGTCTGCATCCTCATAATCCTCTTCTCACCTTCTTTTGCTTGCTTGCTTTTATTTAATTTCTTATCTTTTCTTTACACCTCCTTCGTAATTTTCTTCCTTCGCCTTGAGTTCGTGTTTTCTTCCTTCCTTCTCCGGAAATTCTTCTGGTTCACTTTCTTCATCCGCATATCTTCGCCTTTTTGCATTCGTTTTCGCTCAGTTACATTTTCCAGTAATCTTCTTCTGTTTACTCTCCATCATCTTCACAGTTTCTGCATTTTCTGTTGCCCTCTTCATCTTCTTCTTTTTCCTTTAAATTCTTCGATACATATTGACTTCCTGAAGAAACTTCAACAACTGCTGTTCCTTGTCTTCGTCGTTGCATAACGCCGCATGTAGGCTGGTTGAATCAATATCGTATTTCACGCTGTCTGTTACAAACTTCCTGCAGTGCAAGATAACGTGGTGGAAAGTGGCGCCAGTGGTGTAGGGGTAATAGTGATTGCCTCTCACTCCAAAAGGCCTTGGTTCAATCGCAGTCGCCGGGATTTTCTGAGGCATAAAATCTCTGATGACGCCTTCCTTTGGAAGGGAAGTAAAGCAGTTGGTCCCCGGTTCATGAGTTGATGGGTCGATCGTGTAGGGTCCAGGTGTGGGAGCTGCCTCCCTAGCCAGCGTAGCATTGGTACTCAGTATGGAAAACAAGATCGACGGAAAACAAATCAAAGGAAAACAAACAAGATCACGTGGCGGATAGTCCCACAGCATTCGCAAACCGGCAGCGATGATTTTTCAGGAAAAACTCGTGTGTAAGCCTTGTATGGCCGATGCACAGTCGAGTGAACACTCGCTGGTCGGCGGAACAACGCTGGTCAGTCCACTTTTTGGTTTCGCGTTTAACCTCCTTCAACTTGACTTGACAACTTGACATACTTGAGTAGGTAGTAGGTTGTAGGTAGTAGGTAGTAGGTAGTAGGTAGTTGGTAGTTGGTAGTAGGTAGTTGGTAGTAGGTAGTTGGTAGTAGGTAGTAGGTAGTAGGTAGTAGGTAGTAGGTAGTAGGTGGTAGGTAGAAGGCAGTAGGTAGGTGGTAGTGGGTAGTAGGTAGCATGTAGTAGGTATTATGTAGTATGTAGGAGGTAGTATGTAGTATGTAGTAGGTAGTAGGTAGTATGCAATAGGTAGTAGGCAGTAGGTAGTATGTAGTAGGTAGTAGGCAGTAGATATTAGGCAGTAGGTAGTAGGCAGTAGGTAGTAGGTAGTAGGTAGTAGGTAGTAGGTAGTAGGTACACACAAAAAACGAAAATTGTATCAGTAAAAATATTAACCCTTCAATTTAAAAGTACCCCAAAATTTGCAGGTAGTAGGTAGTAGGTAGTAAGTAGTAGGTAGTAGGTAGTAGGTAGTAGGTAGTAGGTAGTAGGTAGTAGGTAGTAGGTAGTAGGTAGTAGGTAGTAGGTAGTAGGTAGTAGGTAGTAGGTAGTAGGTAGTAGGTAGTAGGTAGTAGGTAGTAGGTAGTAGGTAGTAGGTAATAGGTAGTATGTAGTAGGTAGTAGGTAGTAGGTAGTAGGTAGTAGGTAGTAGGTAGTAGGTAGTAGGTACTTCTTCTATATTGTCATCATCGTCATCATGCCTACTTTCTTCATCATCTTCGTTATCTTCGTATCCTTCGTGTGTTTCTTACTATCCGCAATGTTTTTGATTTGCTCCAATTGCGGTTCCGCTTTGCTTCGTCTGCATCCTCATAATCCTCTTCTCACCTTCTTTTGCTTGCTTGCTTTTATTTAATTTCTTATCTTTTCTTTACACCTCCTTCGTAATTTTCTTCCTTCGCCTTGAGTTTGTGTTTTCTTCCTTCCTTCTCCGGAAATTCTTCTGGTTCACTTTCTTCATCCGCATATCTTCGCCTTTTTGCATTCGTTTTCGCTCAGTTACATTTTCCAGTAATCTTCTTCTGTTTACTCTCCATTATCTTCACAGTTTCTGCATTTTCTGTTGCCCTCTTCATCATCTTCTTTTTCCTTTAAATTCTTCGATACATATTGACTTCCTGAAGAAACTTCAACAACTGCTGTTCCTTGTCTTCGTCGTTGCATAACGCCGCATGTAGGCTGGTTGAATCAATATCGTATTTCACGCTGTCTGTTACAAACTTCCTGCAGTGCAAGATAACGTGGTGGAAAGTGGCGCCAGTGGTGTAGGGGTAATAGTGATTGCCTCTCACTCCAAAAGGCCTTGGTTCAATCGCAGTCGCCGGAATTTTCTGAGGCATAAAATCTCTGATGACGCCTTCCTTTGGAAGGGAAGTAAAGCAGTTGGTCCCCGGTTCATGAGTTGATGGGTCGATCGTGTAGGGTCCAGGTGTGGGAGCTGCCTCCCTAGCCAGCGTAGCATTGGTACTCAGTATGGAAAACAAGATCGACGGAAAACAAATCAAAGGAAAACAAACAAGATCACGTGGCGGATAGTCCCACAGCATTCGCAAACCGGCAGCGATGATTTTTCAGGAAAAACTCGTGTGTAAGCCTTGTATGGCCGATGCACAGTCGAGTGAACACTCGCTGGTCGGCGGAACATCGCTGGTCAGTCCACTTTTTGGTTTCGCGTTTAACCTCCTTCAACTTGACTTGACAACTTGACATACTTGAGTAGGTAGTAGGTTGTAGGTAGTAGGTAGTAGGTAGTTGGTAGTTGGTAGTAGGTAGTTGGTAGTAGGTAGTTGGTAGTAGGTAGTAGGTAGTAGGTAGTAGGTAGTAGGTAGTAGGTAGAAGGCAGTAGGTAGTAGGTAGCATGTAGTAGGTATTATGTAGTATGTAGGAGGTAGTATGTAGTATGTAGTAGGTAGTAGGTAGTATGCAATAGGTAGTAGGTAGTAGGTAGTAGGCAGTAGGTAGTAGGCAGTAGGTAGTATGTAGTAGGTAGTAGGCAGTAGATATTAGGCTGTAGGTAGTAGGCAGTAGGTAGTAGGTAGTAGGTAGTAGGCAGTAGGTAGTAGGTAGTAGGCAGTAGGTAGTAGGTAGTAGGTAGTAGGTAGTAGGTAGTAGGTAGTAGGTAGTAGGTAGCAGGTAGTAGGTAGCAGGTAGTAGGTAGTAGGTACACACAAAAAACGAAAATTGTATCAGTAAAAATATTAACCCTTCAATTTAAAAGTACCCCAAAATTTGCAGGTAGTAGGTAGTAGGTAGTAGGTAGTAGGTAATAGGTAGTAGGTAGTAGGTAGTAGGTAGTAGGTAGTAGGTAATAGGTAATAGGTAGTAGGTAGTAGGTAGTAGGTAATAGGTAGTAGGTAGTAGGTAGTAGGTAGTATGTAGTAGGTAGTAGGTAGTAGGTAGTATGTAGTAGGTAGTATGTAGTAGGTAGTAGGTAGTATGTAGTAGGTAGTATGTAGTAGGTAGTAGGTAGTAGGTAGTAGGTAGTAGGTAGTAGGTAGTAGGTAGTAGGTAGTAGGTAGTAGGTAGTAGGTAGTAGGTAGTAGGTAGTAGGTAGTAGGTAGTAGGTAGTATGTAGTAGGTAGTAGGTAGTAGGTAGTATGTAGTATGTGGTTGGTGGTAGGTAGTAGGTAGTAGGTAGTAGGTAGTATGTAGTAGGTAGTAGGTAGTATGTAGTAGGTAGTAGGTACACACAAAAAAGTAAAAATATTAACCCTTCAATTTAAAAGTACCCCAAAATTTGTAGGTAGCAGGTAGTAGGTGGTAGGTAGTAGGTAGTATGTAGTAGGTGGTAGGTAGTAGGTAGTATGTAGTATGTAGTAGGTAGTAGGTAGTAGGTAGTAGGTAGTATGTAGTAGGTAGTATGTAGTAGGTAGTAGGTAGTATGTAGTAGGTAGTAGGTAGTAGTATCAGAATAGATGATAGCGAATGGAGAATTGAATTCACCATCGAAAATGATGTCGATCAATTATCCACATGTAAGCAAAGTTGATTTGCTAGTTTAATTTACTAAAAGATAGTTTATTAGTTGAAATAGTGGAGGTACTAATATTGGACCCAAACAGCAAGCTAGTGTAGTAATTAAACCGGTGGGTGAAAAAAATTGCAGTGAAATTGTGATAAATATAGCTGAAATACTTACCTTTAATATTTACCTGCAGCAACGGTAAATGTTGATAAACACCTGCGAAGGATCAGCTCTTGATCCGTCTTAAAAATTTCCGTAGAAGACAATATCGAAGAACATGCGATCCTACCATGAAAGTTATTTGGCGGGATTTGCAAAAACAAATTAAAAAGCGATTCTCTGCCCTGAGGAATGTCTTGTTTCTTAATTAGACCCGAGTTTCAAAACCTTTTGGAAACACATAATAATTTTGAAATAATGTAGAATGTAAAATATTTTTGATGATTCCTGCCTGATTCATATGTACCAAGTTAGGGTAGCTGAACCAAAGTTTTGGATTGGAGAGAACAGGCTTAGAGCGAGGATAAAGGAAGTTTCCAAGAGAAGGGAACCACTCTATTGTAAATAAGCGATTAATGCTAAGCATAAATTGAATCTATTTCATAAAAAAATATTTACAGATTGAGCGTGGCCGAAAACAGTCAGCTGCTACGAAAAATTTAGTTTTCCTACGAGAACAGGAACTTTATTATTTTACGAGAATACTGAATACTAAAGAATTTCAGGGAAGTCCTAAGAACTTCAATAACTTCCCTGTTAGTGGATTTTACGAAAATTGTTCTATATTTTCCAGAATCTCTCGTGGGTCCCCACCAATCATCTTATTTCGGAATTCTCATGTGATAAGATGTGTAACGTGAGAATTTTGAATGAAAACAAATATAGCTGCTTCCCCGAAGGTAAGCCGCTATGCCGTTTTTCATTTAAATACTAAGCCAATGAAACTTATTTCCATGCTTGATGAACATGCAACGATAGCTGAATACCGAAACATTTGCCAATTACTTTCATTTTGACGAATCTGCTTCAGTCTGATACATTTTAGTGAAATCTTCATTACCATTTTTCATTTTCATTCCACTTCGCCAACATTGTTGCAAACATTATACCTGTGCTTTAATATACTTTGGGCCCAAGTTTCCACATCTTACTCCGCAAACACAGTAAAATGATTTATGGTATCGACTTTCACTGGGAAACTTGTCCGACCCGACCAGCTCGTGAAAAGTGCATCGGTCTGTGTCGCTTTCTGAGTTCCACAAGTGTAACTTATAATGAAGATTGAAAGCGAAGCTGAATGATCAGACATTTAGCTGGTTATGAATTTATGGTTATTTAAACAACTGTACACCAACAACTGGGTTCCTGTGTAAATGTATATGCTTATATGTAGGGATTAATCTAAGCTTCAACTCTTTTCCCCTAGATAATGGAGTCTTTCGAAATTTAAGCATTTTCCTGTCAACATTTACGACCGAATTCAACCCCTTTGTCCGGATTATCTTCAGCGTGGAATTATTGGCACCTATCACTGATTTACGACACTCTCCCACGTTCCACCAAGTTCATTAATCGCAACAATAGCCGGTCGATAGTGAATACTTCCTTTATGTTTCCAAAAGCCTACAATAGCTCTCGTCAAAGCGGATCATTCATCAGCTTAACGATAATAAACGATTATTAACGCCCGTGTCTGCACCAGGGTACGTGTCTGTCATGTAGCAGCAGCATCCAATAGACTCTCACCAGGGTGCATTCCCCGAAAACAGGAACCCTTGGGCCGTGGGGCGACTGTTGACGTGATCATAAATTCTAAGTTAATTTGCGTTGCGATTTAATCTCGGAAACCGTCGAATCGAAAATCGACTCGGTCGTCAACGACCTACGCACCCGGTTGGCTAGCAACAACTTTGGCTAACAGTTTCAAACAACGGCACGGCGACATGACGACGACATCGACCGGAAATGACGTTGCCCCATCACCATCCGCTCCGACCCGGGTGGAATCATTTTCCGAACGAGTTGACATTAATTTGCTGCGTTTGATATAATTCTGTCGTGCAGTCTTTCAGAAACTGCATCGTCCGTGCATCCATCACCGAGGAAAATTTCGATTTACAGGACATTGTCGCTACCCAACCCGAGGCGACGCACGAAGTCTATTGAACGGCCGATGACGGCAGTCTATCAGATGTCATGGTGTACAGCTGGGATGTTTTGTGTTGACTGCGTGCTCACGGAACGAATAAATATCAATTTTGAGATGGATTTATGCTTGTGCTTATCCCGGAAAATGTGATGTTTGTATCAATGTAGATCTGCTGATCCGGCTGCTGCAATGGCCGCACATTGAAATGTGCGAAAAAAGGGATTGATTGCTTGTGCGGCTTAGGCCCTAATGAAATACCAGTGTCGACTTATTGACGCTGATGAATTTTTGCAGTTTTGGATGCAATAACCAACGCTGGTTGCTTTCGCTTTAACCTGGGCTTAGGTCAAATTCCAAGCTTGGTGGTGGAGCTTAATCTTTAATTGTTTAATATTAATAAAACTTTAGAAAACATCATCTGACTTTGAGCCTTACTGACATATATCATGGGGCAAATGGATCTGCGTTATTTGATGTTTTCTCCCGGAACAGAAATTTGTGGCATCGCGAGTGATAATTTTAATTTCAGTTTATTTACGCGGTGATGATGTTCTTTTTTTCTTGCCGTTTGACGACGACGGGTGTGCGAGAGTGACGTTTATTGGATCCGTTTCTTTGCGCGAGTGTGTTTTTTTTGTAACCAGCGGTGCGTAAGTATGCCTGTGATTTGCACTGCCTCCTGGGAGACCGGTTCACCGTGTTCGGATGTCACGCTTTCATCGTGTAGTTCTAGTTACCGTGAAACGGCTTGCAAAGGTGCTCGCCTGCTGGTCTCTCGCCAGTGTCGGAGATTGTGAGCGGGCTGAAGGATGCCTCACTGGATGTGCCCAAGACTGGACGGGCGGTAGCTGCTCACCGTGAGCGGTTCCTGGGGAAGGCACTAGACGCGAACCTCCTCCCAGGTGACCATGGCAATGCAAGAAGGATTTGTTTCGTTGAAAGAAGTATTACAACAAAGGTAATTGCTATTAGATATTTTTTCAAACAGCGACAGATAGCAGACATGAGGCTCAAGTGGAGGTGCCGGGCAAAGGTGTTATATCCTTGACAGGTGGTAAGTTGCAAATTCGCTGTTGTCGTCGTCGTAGGCACCGTCGTAGTCGCTGTCATAATACGCGTCGTAGCCGCCGTAGGCAGAACCGTTAGTATATTTAAAATTAACCATCAGCCGTTGAAACAGTGAACATATGTATTGTATTATATGGCTTCCCAAGTAACATTGAAAGTTTTATGGAGGTTTTAAAGCTATTGATCTAGACTGAATACTTTCAGCCCATCGATAGTTGAATAGCGTAGGATCCACATAGTAAAGATTCCCTATTTTCAACTTTTCTACAGGCTGGAGTTGTTGTTTGAACCATTTAGTTTATCAATTTAATTTATCTGTATAACAATTATTCACAAGCATTCTTCCAGGTTAAGTCAAGAATAGATTGATAATGATAAATCTTTCTAATATTCACATTACACTTATGACCCGATCCTGTCAGCCTCTCCGCGAGCTAAAGTTTTGAACGTCGGAGGTTCCTTTTAAAAAAGATCCACTCACTACTGCTGCTACCTAATGACTACTTTATTCAATCAATAATTCCTACAGAGACCCTAGCACTCGCGAAAAGTGTCCGCTATGCAAGTCCGGAGTACAATCGATCGCCCGATTGCGGAATGCTGATGAAGCTCGCTGCTGTTGCCGTTCTGTGCATCCGTCCTAGATGCTGACCAAAGCACCGACGATGGAATTTGCCAAGTGCGGTTGGTACCGGCGTTAACTCGCCCCTCCTTAGTGATGAACCTCCAGGGGCATCGTATATCCAAATGAAGATGTACTTAGGTTTCCGACGTTTTTTCCAGGTTCCGATTTTCCATGATGATCGTTGGTGTTTGGCATCGTCTCTAGTTTGATATTTGTTGTTCTGCGGGAGAAAATGCTGAGGAAAATAATGATACCGATTATGGGGAGGATGGTTATCCCTCCAAAAAGGTACCAGTGTGGGAAATGCAGACTGTTTACTTTTAAACGGAGTAAGTCCAAATCTTTCAGTGCAGTTTGTGGAGATGTTCCATGCTAAGGTTCAATATATGACTGTCCTTGGAAATAGCTATTCCGTCCAGATGAAGGTGGACCGGATTTCCAGCAGTGGTTCGAGTTCTGCAGGCATACGAAATTTTATTGATTCGTATGGTGCAATTCTTGTATCGAATCAGATATGATCCAGTAAGAATTCTTTCATTGGTGCTGCTCATTGAATTCACCAGTAAATAATACTTATCGATGGGAATAATCTCCTGCTGCATGGGATTTGATGAATAATTGCAAATGGCTGGTCTCTCATCTATTAGGTTTGGTATGCATGTAGACTCGGTTACTTCAATGTCCTCAATACGGTAAATGATGGGTTCTAGGTTCTTGAGGATATATTTCTGTGTCGGATGGATCAGAAAATATCTCTCTGTGGGGTGGTTTTGTTGATGGTTATGGAATGTTGGGAAAACATAGATTCTACGAAAAATTCTGGGGTCTAACTTCGGCATCTTGATGAATAATACGATCTCCTTGCGGTTGGTGGCGATTGCTGTCTTGGCATAGGTTACGACTTCGGAATTTGAGTGAACTGTAATTGTTGGTTCTGGCAGCACGGAGTGAGATTCTTTTGCTCACTCCAGAGCTGGTGCTAGCTGGCGCTCTTTTATGCCAGTTTTTCTAGCCCTTCTGGCAGCCGCAGCCGCTCGGCTGATTTGACATATACGTGATTTTCGATGGCCCACAATCCACTACATATCAGTCTGCGTTAGAAATTTGGTCAACACAAGTGTTTCAGCCTGCAAGAAGTTCAATAAAAGTAGTTCGTTAAATAGTTTTCTTTAAATAAAGTGTCGTGTGGCAGTACTAAAGGACGAAGTGCAGTAATTTTATTGCCTTGAAGAAAGTCCTGAACTCCGTTTGGTGTTGTAGTTCCGTGCCGATTGCAGCCCACCGTTGAGCCCTTGGTGCGACGGGTAAAATACCGAAGGAAAAAACACAACGTAGGGGTAAGCGCGCCATCAGTAATATTTTCTCTCTCTGAATCTCTCCTAAACATTTCAATTTCATTTTTTGATAGAATTTTTTCATTTAATAATCCTGCTCTTGCTAAGGCTATACTATCAATAATGTTGTTTATTTTATCATTTAATTCCTTAAGGTTGAAAAGACTATTTATGGAATATAGTTCCGAAGTTTTTAAATTGAACAGTTGAATAGCATCTTTTGGTTCAAATACTGTCTCTTTTAACTGTTATGCCATTTCTCGATTAATCTTTACCTATATATTGTTATTTGCTATGAGATTGTTAATGGTTGAATTCATTAACTTCAAATCATGTGCGTTGGGAGATCCAGCAATAAATTTCCAAACTTTACCTACTGCGTCCCAACGTTTCTGTCTCTTGGTTTGTAAAATAGTTCCTAGTGAGAGGTTCATGTCATTAAATTTTGGACTATCAAATCTGTAAACTGCGTTTTTCCTACTTTATCAAATTTATCTCTCAAATCGGTTACATGGTAGTTCAAGATTTCTATGTTAAAATTATGTAGGTAATAATATGAATGAATCTGAATTCTGCTAACACCTTGTTCGAAAACAAAAATTGTTTGATCTATCTTTTGTATTTGTAGCGTCCATGTTTTCTCAATATTATTGAAAGTATAAAGATTGTCAACATCTTCCGTTGAACTTTTCAGCATGATTTTGGGATGGTCTTTGCTGGCAACTTCTGCCTGTGTTGTTGAAGTTTTGAACGTCGGAGGTTCTTTTTAAAAAAAAATCTACTCACTACTGCTGCTACCTAATGACTACTTTATTCAATCAATAATTCCTACAGAGAACCTAGCACTCGCGAAAAGTGTCCACTATGCAAGTCCGGAGTCCAATCGATCGCCCGATTGCGGAATGCTGCTGAAGCTCGCTGCTGTTGCCGTTCTGTGCATCCATCCTAGATGCTGACGAAAGCGCCCAAGTAACACAATTCTGTCCCAAAAAGTTGCAGCAACTCGTTTATAACTGAAATAAGTCGTATAGAAGTTTCCAAGACCAATTTATAACAAAGGTGCTACTAGAGCACCGACGATGGAATTTGCCAAGTGCGGTTGGCACTGGCGTTAACTCGCGCATCATATGATTTCATAACTTCCTCTTTCAAGATGGATGTTAAAGATACACATACTTTGCTAGCTGACAAAATGAGGTAATTTCCGTATAATTATTCTCTTTTTTTCAGCCTTCATTCAGACTGGATCTATTGATTTAAATTATTTAAGTTTTCTTCCAGCTCTTCGATAACGGAACATCATTTTATACTGTAATGATTCACTCTTACAGCTTTCACCCTGGTTTTGTCTGTTGATTTGATTTGTTTTAATTGGTTTTCAGCTCTTTGGTGTTGGCAGTCGCGGACGGTCAATTTTGCTCATGCTCATGCTCTAAGTTTATTTTCAGCTTTTCGATGATTGAACGTCTTCAGATTTATATTATAATGATCCATCATTGTGTTAGGCTTCAGGCAAATCCAAGTATAATGCATGATAACACTGATTCATTTAAAACCATGGTCGCATTACTTATCAAGGTGAATTCTGATCCAACGAACCCAACTTACTAAAAAAATCTCCTTTCCTGTGTCTTTTGTTGGGGTGCAGAGGTAAACACGGCCCACAAACAACAAAAGTCACTCTAATATTCCTTCCCTACTCCCACTTGATTGCAAGGACATGGCCGGTGCCGTTATTGATCTACAAAATATGGAGTCACTGAAACTTGTACAATGAGAATGAAAGCTCACTCCCAGCCCCATTCAGTTGATGAGTTGCAACCATTGCATGTGCAGTCATTCCAAGCTAAGCTAACGGCGCCGGTGGCGTAGTGGTAAGCGTGATTACCTCTCACCCCAGAAGGCCTGGGTTCAATCCCAGTCGGCGCCGCCGGGATGTTCTGAGGCATAACATCTCTGATCACGCCTTCCTTCGGATGGGAAGTAAAGCCGTTGGTCCCCGGTTCATGAGTTGATGGGTCGATAGGTAAGGTCCAGGTGTGGGAGCTGCCTTCCTGGCACGTCGGTAGCATTGGTGCTCAGCACGGAAAACAAGATCGACGGAAAAAAAAAACAAATTCCAAGCTAAGCTAAGCTACTGACATATATGATGGAGAAAATCCTTTAGGATTTAGGTGTAAAAACCCTATATCTTTTAACATATACATAATAGCGACGCCGGTGGTGTAGAGGTACGTGTGATTGCCTCTCGCCCCAGCAGGCCTGGGTTCAATACCAGTCGGCGCCGCCGGGATGATCTGAGGTATAACATTTCTGATCACGCCTTCCTTTGGAAAAAAAAAGTAAAGCCGTTGGTCCCCGCATCATGAGTTGATGCCAACTTAGACATCTAGACCAAACATTGAAATAGGTGGAACAACCAAACGTAAACAATGGCTTTCAAACTTGGCAATGGATTACCCTGTGTGCAGCAGAGGTCGACAAATCGACCAACTCCGATAGGAAGTCTAGTGGCACCGTTCAAAAGTTAATAATTCACCACATCACTGGCAATAAATAAATTCCACGAAGCATGTCATTGGATTTCCCGGAGAATGCAAAGGGAATGCTAAAGAGAACTACAGGTGAAACATATTCCGAACATGCATAAATTTCCAAGATCCTGCAACATGAAAAGTTTTCAAATTCCAAAACTAACAGAAATATGCGTAATGCCGAACTTTAGTATGCTTTTAACATTTTAATCATAAAATAAATCATATATTTTTTTAATCCTGGTACATTTAAAAATGTCAAGATCAAGAGCTTTGACTTGCAAGTCATAACTTTCAGATTTTAATTTGAGATCTTAAAGTTACTTAAATTAAGTAAATGTTAAAGTTAAACTTTAACTGCATCAATTTCGTCGAAAATATGGTATTCTTGGTAAAACAACAACTTGATTACTGCAAACGTTTTTAAAACATGACAATCAGTTTTAAGGGAACAGGTTTACAATCAAAAGCAGTAAAAGTTTAACTTTAACATTTACTTAATTTTAGTATTTTTTATTTCTTAATTTGTTTTCCGTCGATCCTGCTTTCATTGCTGATCATCAATGCTACCGATACCAGGGAGGCAGGTAAGATTTTTTGGAAGTGTACCTTACAAAATAATGAGTTGTTAAGAACTATTACCATTCCAAATTTTTGTTTTCTACATATATTTTCAGAAAGAAAACTATATTAGAACCATTTTACTTATGGTTTGATAACTTTAATGATAATGGTTATGGTTGGCAGTAAGTTCCATGGATGGTTTTATACCATCGATCAACTTTATGTGGAATATATCGCGAATTGGTTGCCTGTAAATTAATAACTATCAATTCGCGATATATTCCACGTAAAGTTGACCAATAAAGGCTGGAACGCGCAAAAATTAGCTTACTTCAAGTTGGTGTATTTCTGTTAAAAATGCATAAAAAAACTGAAATTCTGCATTTGGAAGTTAAGTACAGTTTTCAAAATGACGTCCAAGCAAGAGGAGCAGCGTGTCAAAATTTTGCTCGCGCAGTAAGAGAATCTGACGTCAAGTTGGCAAAATTGCTGGATATGACCAAAGCGACCGTGACAAGCGTTTTAAAAGTATTCGGGAAACGTCAGTCGATCGCCAGGAAGCCTGCAAGCGGCGGCAATCGTAATCCGGACGTGGCAGCGACGACGAAGAAGGTGACGGTGAAATATAAGTGGAATCCTAACCACTCCATCCGGGACGCCACTTGCAAGCTCAATGTTTCCCATACTACTGTGCAGCGGGCCAAGAAACGAGCCGGATTGTCGACGTTTAAGGTGAAGGTGGCGAACCGAGATTACAAACAAACCACGTCGGCAAAGCAGCGGTCCCGAAAGCTGTATACGAATCTGCTCACAAAATTCGACTGTGTCGTCATGGACGACGAAACTTATGTGAAGGCAGATTGCAAGCAGCTTCCGGGACAGGAGTTTTATACCGCATCAGGAAAAGGGAAGGTGGCTGAAATTTTCAAAATCATCAAGCTATCGAAGTTCCCGTAAAAATATCTCGTCTGGCAGGCCATATGCACGGGAACGGGAACCATCAATCAAGAGATCTACGTCCAGGAATGCCTGGAAAAGCGGCTAACTAATGTTGATCTGACTCAAGTGAAAGTCACCAAACTAGTCCCACGCGGAAAGAGTCTGGATGATCTTATTCGTCTCTTTCAAATTCGTCTCTTTCAAAGTGACCGTACCCAAAACGGCATCGGAGGTGGTTGATGATCCGTGGTATTGGCCTGAAGGGATAACTGTCCGCTTGTTCAAACCTAACCAAAAAAAAACGGACCCGCAACGCATCATCAAAGATCTTCATAAATCGTCGCTCTCTCATCCCAGGACGCACCGTATCAGGCACTAAGGAAGTTCCCAATCCACCTGACACAGTCGGGCTGCATCCTGAGCTCAACTACCACCATCGAAGTCGTCCTGGCCCTGTGTTCAGTTCTGGAGTTGGGGGCTTCTAAACTGCCCTTTCAGGCAAGTATCTTTATGATCATGTTTCATCTGACGAGATAAATTTTCCTCCGGTAATGCCTGTCGCTTTTAGCTGTTCAACCTCAACCTCTTACGAACCGGTCACCCATGACGGATGCAATACTGAAGCTATTGTCGAAAGCGTTCCTGTTCTCATGGATTCTACTCGTAATCACTCTTGTATGAATGGACGGATACCATCAGTGTTCATCGAGCCATCGGGATGCATGCCTGCAAGGTTCATGGAAGCCCAAAAACCCCTCATCACAGTCGAGCCATTGCGGCCAGCGCCCTGCAGACATCCCGGTCCTGTGTACGAGTGTGGAGAAGGGGTCTTCCAAACCGTCCTCGCAGGCAAGTATTCGCACAACGAGAACAATTTGCCTCCGGTAACGTCTACCATTTCTAGCGGTTCAACGTCAACCCCATTCGATGCAACCGCTCAGTGGTGTCACACGGAAGCCAATCAACGTAATCGTGCCCAATCAGGGACATCTATTTCATCAGTGTTCGTCGAGTCACCGGGATGCATGCCTGCAAGCTTCATGGAAGCCCCAAAACCTCTCGTCACAGTCGAGCCATTGCGGCCAGCGCCCTGCAGACATCCCGGTCCTGTGTATGAGTGCGGGGAAGAGGTCTTCCAAGCCGCCATCGCAGGCAAATATGCACACTTTTCAAATAGTTTACTTCCCGTGACATTGGTCGATTCTAGTTGCCGCTTGTCAACGAATGTGGGCTTATCTGCCAACCAACGCACCACGGAAGCTCTCGGATCTACCTCACCAGTGAAGAGCCGTTCGAATGGCGTGTCATCTGACCGGTTGTTGTCGGTATCCTATCAGAACGTTAGAGGCTTGCGTACCAAAATCTCCCGTCTTTGCTTGCTTTTATCGAGCTGTGATTACGATGTTCTCGTGTTCACTGAAACTTGGCTCAGGTCTGATATCGACAGCGCAGAAATTTCGTCCGAGTATACCATATTTCGATGCGACCGTAGCACATCGACCAGTATTCACTCACGGGGAGGCGGAGTGCTGATCGCGGTCAAAAGGCATATAGTCTGTGAACCTACTTCACCGATAAATTGTGAGCAACTCGAACAAGTTTCAGTTCGTGTGAAATCTGGACGCCGCTCGCTCTACATCATTGCCATTTATCTTCCTCCCAATTCGTCCCTTGACCTGTATTACGCTCATGTGGACGCAGTGCAGCTAATTTCGGAAAACTCGTCTACAGCTGATGTGATTCTGACACTAGGAGACTACAATCTTCCAAGTTTACGGTGGCAATCAGACGATGACGTGAACGGCTTTATCCCGTCAAACGTTTCCTCAGAAATAGAACGTTGCCTCACAGAAAATATGTTTGCCTCGAGTTTGCGTCAGGTCAACGATGTTGTGAATACTAATGGCAGACTCCTCGATCTTGTGTTTGTCAATCTACCGGAGTACTTTGACCTCATTGTACCCTCAACTCCACTTTTACCAATTGACGACCATCACGCACCATTTATCTTGCTTCTTGACGAAAGCTGTAATGGCACAATCACAACGGACGATGGGGATGTGAGATTCAACTTTAATTTTCAGTCGTGTGATTTTGGTCGTTTGGATGACGTGCTCTCAAACATCGAATGGGATGCTCTACTGCGACGGGAATCATTGGACGAGTCTGTATCAGCTTTCTATGATAAACTTTACGAAGTTCAGAGTTGGTTGGAAATGCTAACATGAAGCTTTAGTGTGATGATTTATTAGCTAGAGAATGATCTTTAGAAGAGGGTAGGTGGATAGTTCCGTTAGAGTACGGCAGTATGAAAATTGAATAGAAGTTGAAAATGAGCGAAGGGCCATTAAAGCGACAGTTTACAAGATAGACGCACATTTTTGCCTAGCCCGTACGATGTACGCGGGGACTTGAAGTATGTCTCCAAGTCCACAGGCTGATGAAGTCCGATAGTGAGCGGAATAACCTTCAGGAAGTGGAAACAACGTACAAGGCACTTCTCTTTCCCACGTATGAAAGTTACATGGCTAAGATTCAATCAGATGTCAAGCAAAATCCTTCATGTTTCTGGAATTTTGTCAGAAGCCAAAAATCGGCTACTCGCATTCCAACTAACGTTAAATACGACGAAACCATCGCTAGCTCTAATTCGGAAGCAGCAATCCTATTCGCCAAGTTATTCGAGAGTGTATTTAGCAAATCATCGCCTGTTCCTCGCTTCAACCGCTTTGCCCATATTGCTTACCAGACATAAATCTACCCGACGTTCAGTTTTCCGTTGTCGAAGTGGTGAAAGCCATTGAAGAACTCGACGTTGATAAAGGACCTGGAATGGACGGTACCCTTGCTGCTGAAGAATTGCTCCACCGCACTTGCATCTCCCATAACATCTCTATTCAACCGTTCGCTGCATGACAGGATGTTCCCAGTGGCTTGGAAATCAGCTTCTATCATTCCAATCTACAAATCTGGCAACTGTAATCGAGTCACGAACTATCGAGGTGTTTCTGTCTTGTGTTGCTTGAGCAAAATTTTCGAAAAACTGGTGCATAACGTTCTGTATAACGCCGTATCTTCATTAATCTCCGGCAGCCAACATGGTTTCATGAAACAACGCTCCACGACTACAAATCTGATGTGTTACGTCAACACCTTGTCTCGCGAAGTTGAACATGGACAACAAGCTGATTCGATTTATATAGATTTTGCCAAGGCCTTCGACCACATATCTTGGTCATAGACAAAATGGTACACATGGGGTTTCCGGAATGGATAACGCAGTGAATGTGGTTGTTCTCGTACCTTTCGTAGCTGTATCCGTACCTACCTGTGTTATAGTGAATGCGGCACAATCCCAGTCGTTCAACATCACGTCCAGTGTACCCCAAGGAAGCGTTCTTGGGCCGCTAATCTTCATAAATGACTTGTGTATGCTGCTCTCTTCTTTTAACCTTTCTTTTGCCGACGACTTGAAGATTTATCGTGTCATCACTTCTTCAGAAGACTGCATGGCGTTGCAAGAGGACATAAACGTTATGCTCGTTTGGTGTAGCGATAATAGAATGCGCGTGAACAGGGACAAATGCAAAGTTATTTCATTTACGCGACGCACCAGGCCCATTGTCCATCAATTTAAACTGGAATCCGTCATACTGGAGCGAGTTCTATCGATTTGTAATCTGGGCGTTACTATTGACTCAAAATTGAAGTTTAACGAACATGTAGCTATTATAAGCGCCAAAGCATTTTCTGCACGTTATATTGTTCGTTAGTGCGAAGTATCCTGGAGTATGCTGCTCCTCCATTCTACGCGACACAGATCTTAGCAATTGAGCGTGTGCAGAGAAAATTCATACGATTCACTCTACGCCAGCTTCCCTGGAATGACCCAGTAAATCTTCCTTCTTACCCCGACCGATGCCGATTGATCAACTTAGAAAGTCTGTCATCGAGGCGAATTAAAATGCAGCGTACAGTCAGGAATCCTTATTGCCGGGGTAACGGGGGCGTGAATAAGGAACCGCGAATAAGGATACCCACAGCTTATGGGATTTTCACTAATGGGGGCTGTAGTGGATTATCTCATTTGTTTCAATACATAAAGCTATACTGTCTTCGACAAAGTTGCTGTACTGGGTTAGACCAACAAGCCTGTGCCATTGGATTCGGGTTAAATTGAGAACTACGCCGCTAGAGGCGCTTCACTTTTATGTTACTTATGACGGGCGCTATAATATATGGATCATATTTCCAACATAGAATATTTCGTGATCCTGGCCATATAGAAAGTTACTGTCTTCAGCAAAGTTGTTCAGGTGACCAAGTCCTTTTGGATGGTGGCCATATTAGTTCAGAACTCTCTCACTACGCAGCGCTAGTGTACATGTGCAATTCCTTTATAAACTGTATCTCGAGAGCCTGGTCATATAGAAAGTTGCTGTTTTCAGCAAAGTTGTGCAGGTGATCAAGTCCTTTCGGATGATGGTCATATTAGTTCAGAACACGCTCACTACGCGGCGGTAGTGTGCAAGTGAATTACCTGTATAAGGTGTATCTCGAGAACCTGGCCATATAGAAGGTTACTGTCTTGAGAAAAGTTGTTCAGGTCACTAAGTCCTTTCGGATGATGGTCATATTATTTCAGAACCCTCACACTACGCGGCGCTAGTGTGCACATGAACTTCCTTAATATGTTATGACTCCAAAGCTTGTCCATATAAGATGTTGCTGTGCAATGTGAGATCAGGAACCGGAAAAAGGATGACGTGTAGAGGCCGGAAATCGATGTCAGATGCCATTTTGGAATCCAATATGGCGGCCATCGGTTCAAGAAAAACTGTCAAATACCGTACAATATGGATATTTTTGGAAAGGCGACGACGTGTAGAGGCCGGAAATCGTTGCCAGACGTCATTTTGGAATCCAAGATGGCGGCCATCGGGTCAAGAAAAACTGTCAAATACCCTATAATACGGGTATTTCCGGAAAGGGAACAACGTGTAGAGGCCAGAAATCGATGCCAGACGCCATTTTGGAATCTAAGATGGTGACCATCGGGTCAAGAAAAACTGTCAAATACCCTACAATATGGGTTGCCATCGGTTCAAGAAAAACTGTCAAATACCCTACAACATGGGTATTTTCGGATAGGAGATGACATGTAGAGACCGGAAATCGATTTCAGATGCCATTTTGTAATCCAAGATGGCGGCCATCGGGTCAAGAAAAATTGTCAAATACTCTACAATATGAGTATTTCCGGAAAGAAAACGACGTGTAGAGGCCGAAAATCAATGCCAGATGCCATTTTGAAATTCAAGATGACGGCCATTGTTTCAATAAAAACTATCAAATACCTAACAATATGGGTATTTCCGGACGTGTAGAGGCCGGAAACCGATGCCAGACGCCATTTTAAAAACCAAGATGGCGGCCATCGGTTTTAAGAAAAACTGTCAAATATCCTACAATGTAGGAATTTCCGAAAAGGGACGACGTGTAAAGGTCAGATATACATTCCAGCCGCTATTTTGGAATCCAATATGGCTGCAACATGTTTTCCATAAATAAGGCTTACCAAGCATATTGCGTATAATTTATTGTGTATAGCGTATCATTGAGCAAGATCGCAACGTTACGTGGAAAATTCCTCAAAACAATAAAATGCTTTGATTTGTTTTGTTTTTTCTATCGTAAGCTACAGATTAATTCCACATTTTATTTTCTCTTTCGATAACAAAGAACCAACCAGCGCTGTCATGTTTTATGCATTCTAGTCACTCTCGTTCTTCCACACCGTGAGATGGGTCTCGACTTCCCTTAGCAAATCTTGCATTTTTGCACCCCGTTCAACATTGCTGTCCAATGTGCAGAAACTTTCGACCTTTTTTTTTTTTTTTGTTTATTATATTATTTGATAAGGCTCAACCGAATTAACTTTACAGAGCCGAGGATTCTTGGCCACTATACAATACATCTTAAAAATATAGTCAAAAGGTACAACACAATAAACACTTTATCTTCCGCTATCCAAAAAGCCTCTTCCATCAGAACTGGAGCCGCTTCCAGTAGTTTCATTGTATGGCAAATTGTTGTACGCCAACGAGGGTCAGAGCGCGTCCATTGCAGCAATGGACGCAAAACGTGGTCAGCACTCACACACTCATCACGAAACGGTTGCTTTCCAAAGTCGACGACGCATCGACCGAAACAACTGCTGATGAAGAACAATGAGGAGGACCACACAATGGTTGCTGCCGAGAAAACAGACGATCGCGTAGCACACATCGAGAGTGGTCTGCTTTTGTCGACAGCCGAGTGAGCACTGAAACTTTCGACCTCGGAGAGTTGATTTAGTTTTAACTCGATTTCTGCCGCACTGGATGAAAATATCAACCATATTCACTATAGAGGGGTCCAGGAATAAATCTGTAGTTTACGATAGAAAAAAATAAAACAAAACAATTAAAAGCGTTTTATTGTTTTGAGGAATTTTCCACGTTATGTTGCGATCTTGCTCAGTGATACGCTATACAAAATAAATTATACGCAATATTCTTGGTAAGCCTTATATATGGAAAACATGTTTTTTTAACTAGTTCGTTTATTTGGAAGGCTCAATCACGTTAGTTTTACGGAGCCGATAGTTCATTGTTCTTTGTTAGTAACAACATTCACTTAATTCTATGTCTAGTAGGAGTTGGGCCGAATACTCGCGGCTTACTCGAGGTAAGAGAGGTACATTGTCGAAGGATAAGATCAGGGGAGGAGCTTGGGGGTAAGGTTTCGTTGTCTCATCAGAGCGTTGTCACCAGTATGAACGGTAGTGCGGTTCTAGTTTCGTCTGGAGTTCGATCGGCTATGGTGACCATGGAAAACATGTTGCCGCCATATTGGATTCCAAAATAGCGTCTGTAATCTATATCTGGCCTCTACACGTCGTCCATTTTCGGAAATTCCCACATTGTAGTGTATTTGACAGTTTTTCTTAAACTGATGGCCGCCATATTGGATTCCAACATGACATCTTGCGTCGATTTCCGGCCTCTACACGTCGTTTCCTTTCCGGAAATACTCATATTGTAGAGTATTTGACAGTTTTTCTTGACCCGATGGCCGCCATCTTGGATCCCAAAATGTCGTCTGGCATCTATTTCCGGCCTCTACACGTCGTCTCCTTCCAAAAATATCCATATTGTAGGGTATTTGACAGTTTTTCTTGAACCTATGGTCGCCATCTTGGATTACAAAATGGCATCTGACATCGATTTCCGGTCTCTACACGTCATCTCCTATCCGAAAATACCCATGCGTTGGGTATTTGACAGTTTTTCTTGAAACGATGGCAACCATCTTGGATTCCAAAATGGCGTCTGACATCGATTTTCGGTCTCTACACGTCGTTCCTTATCCGGAAATACCCATATGGTAGGGTATTTGACAGTTTTTCTTGACCCGATGGTCGCCATCTTGGATTCCAAAATGGCGTCTGGCATCGATTTCCGGCCTCTACACGTCGTTCCCTCTCTGGAAATACCCGTATTATAGGGTATTTGACAGTTTTTCTTGACCCTATGGCCGCCATCTTGGATTCCAAAATGACGTCTGGCAACGATTTCCAGCCTCTACACGTCGTCCCCTTTCCAGAAATATCCATATTGTAGGATATTTGACAGTTTTTCTTGAACCGATGGCCGCCATCTTGGATTCCAAAATGGCATCTGACATCGATTTCCGGCCTCTACACGTCATCCTTTTTCCGGTTCCTGTTCCCACATTGCACAGCAACATCTTATATGGACAAGCTTTGGAGACATAACATATTAAGGAAGTTCATGTGTACACTAGCGCCGCGTAGTGTGAGGGTTCTGAAATAATATGACGATCATCCGAAAGGACTTAGTCATCTGAACAACTTTGCTGAAGACAGTAACCTTCTATAACGCCAGGTTCTCGAGATACAGCTTATACAGGAAATTTACTTGCTCACTAGCGCCGCGTAGTGAGCGTGTTCTGAACTAATATGACCATCATCCGAAAGGACTTGATCACCTGCACAACTTTGCTGAAAACAGCAACTTTCTTTATGGCCAGGCTCTCGAGATACAGTTTATATAGGAATTGCACATGCACACTAGCGCTGCGTAGTGAGATAGTTCTGAACTAATATGGCCACCATCCAAAAGGACTTGATCACCTGCCCAACTTTGCCGGAAACAGCAACTTTCTATATGGCCAGGCTCTCGAGATACAGTTTATAAAGGAATTGCACATGTACACTAGCGCTGCGTAGTGAGAGAGTTCTGAACTAATATGGCCACCATCCAAAAGGACTTGGTCACCTGAACAACTTTGCTGAAGACAGTAACTTTCTATATGGCCAGGATCACGAAATATTCTATGTTGGAAATATGATCCATATATTATAGCGCCCGTCATAAGTAACATAAAAGTGAAGCGCCTCTAGCGGCGTAGTTCCCAATTTAACCTGAATCCAATGGCACAGGCTTGTTGGTCTAACCCAGTACAGCAACTTTGTCGAAGACAGTATAGCTTTATGTATTGAAACAAATGAGATAATCCACTACAGCCCCCATTAGTGAAAATCCCATAAGCTGTGGGTATCCTTATTCGCGGATAGCCCGGCAATAAGGATCCGGCAATAAGAGATACCGGCAATAAGGAATCCGGCAATAAGGATTCCTGACTGTATGTTCGTGTTTGATGTCATCACAGGAGGTATTGACTGTCCTGCACTTCTTGAGCAGATTCCAATTTCTTTCTGGGTAACAGTAACGGTGTTGATTCTAAAAATGAATATTAATCGCAAAGGAAAGATATTTTCATAATTTTTTAAGATTTAGAATTCATCAGGCTTTAATGTTGGCCTATGGATCTAAGATTGGGCCCATCGCAAAAAATCTGATATTTATCAATGTTATCTAGATGGACGCGTCATTGGGATGGTACTAATGGATATTTTTGGTCGCTATTGATAACTTTTCAGTCGATTACTGAATTTATGTATGGGCCCACATTAGGGGCATTTAGGCCTATAGTACATCCATTTCCACTTTATTTTAGAAATATTATTGAACTTCATAAGACACATGGCCGTCAAATTTGACATATAGTTGAGCTCCGTTCACTCAAATTCGCAAAAAGGTAGGTCACTCAAAGACTTAGTAAAGTTTTCATCAGTTTTCCAGGAAAAACGTTTCAAATATAAAGAAAATTGAGATAGGTTTCAATCAGTCTATTACTATACTCTTAGACTGAGTTAAATTTTCATCGATTGTCTGACCCGAGAGGGACGACTCTATCTACGTTGCAGGAAAGATTGTGTTTTGCTGTGGCTAGCTGCGTACACGCTGAATAGATAGAAAGAAGATTAATGACGATTCTAAAGATTTCCTGCAAAAAGATGCAAGTAGATGCAAGTAGATACGAGAATTGAAAGAAGAGTTTTCGAAGATTGATTCGCTAGTGTGAAATTTTTTGAGCATCTAGTATTGAGATTTAGATGTGTCACCCCCTCGGTCTGACCTATATGTTTGCGATTATGAGTGAAAACTCACGCAATTTTGGGTCGATCTCATCGGCCATGCACTAAAATTCCGAATAGGCCCCTCTAGAGCAACATGTGATAAGGTCCTATGAGCAGAATGTAAATAATGACTGTAACCGTAGATTACTCATGACTCACAACACGTCACCGCAAACTAATTACACCATTTGATAGAGTAAATTTACTCTATCAGATGCTGCTGTTGGTTTGTCTGAATGATTCTTAATCCGCGAGAAATCGACGTTTAAACTATTGACAGTTCGGTATATGTCTGGTCCTGAGACTTTTTTTGTGTGTTAATTTATTTGTACAGGCTCAATCGAATAAACTTTACAGAGCCAAATTATCATTTCCGTTTTACATAATTAATGTTTCAAATATAGAGTTAAAGGAATCGAACCAATTACTCTCGGTCATCTCGAGGTTAGTAGAGATTAATAATCTTTTGATGATGCTAATGATGCTTAAACCTCTTACCCCTTCAAAGGTTTTAGCTGGACGATTTATCTTTAAGATAATTAAATGTGACATTTTAACCAGGTAAGCAAACAAAATCGAACTGGTTTCAGTTACAGATATAAATTCCCTCTAGAGTTTACAGTTGCTTCACAGCGATATAAATGTGGAAAAGCTCAGGCGTCTACCTCTTAGATCGCCTTTTTGTTCACCCAAAATATTCATAAGTATTACAGGCAATCAAGAGTTAATGAACAATCATCATATTACACTAGCAACCCCGCAATCTGATGCTATCATAATTTTCAGCAATATGAAATGCTCATGGACCCCCATCATTTGCCAGAAATCTTACTACTAACTCAAGGTATCATCCAAATAATCTTCAAAATTGCATTTTTTTTTTATCATATGTTAAATTCAGTCCTGTATATCCGTAATACGCAAGCGAAGCTCAAACCTTTGTAGACTACTTTCTTTTTATTGATCTACCACTATTGAATCAAATATTAAAAATCCATCATCACCATCGTGGCGAACAGAAATAATGTTTGCAGTGCTACAATAATTATTAAAAAGTCATTATCCATACAAAATGATCCGTTATAGATTACTTTGTCAAGATAAATAATTTGTCAATTCATAAAAAAAAAATCAATCAATTTGTCGAACCTCTTAACGGAATCCCTTTATCAAGAGCTTTAAGTGTGTTGGTTTATTTCCTTCAAATTCCGTTATAATTGCTTATCTTTTGACAGATACGCGTATTTCGTCTGCTACTGACTTCATCAGTGCCAAGTACTCTACACCACTTGACAGTTTTATGGATGGGGGGGAGAGGGAGAAGGAGCTTGAAGATATGATTTACGATACAAATATTTCAATATCCAAATATTAAGAAGATCTAAACTTGCGTTTTGCCAGTAAAGTATCGTATGCAGGTTATTTATTAAATAAGATATGACATAGAATGGATTTGAAGGCTTCATATTAGACTGAGCTTAGGCACATGTTACCTTTTTCGATATTATTCTAAAAATTATAGGCTACCAAGTAAAATTTGTTTAATGATTCGATTATTCAATAATTCATTTAGAGTTATGAAGAGTTTACTGTATTTGAATTTTTTATCACTTTTTTATTATTTTTTGTCAAAATTACAAAAAAAACGTGTATTTTTCCCAGATATTCTTTACATTTCTCAAAAAACTTTGCTGTTTTTGTTTTTTGTTTGTTTCTTTATTAGAGAGTTTCAGCCCTAGTTCGTCTCAAAAACCAGAAGGGAGATTCTCAAAAAGGTAGGGGTGGAATTTCCAGATGGGAACTCCTTTAAAACATATTATACAGAGTATTTTTAAACAGAGTTTATGTTTTGCTCCTGTCTCGTTTCAGTTAAAGGATTCCGGTTGGTCCGTTTTTTTTTTAATTTGGCCTAGGAGCTACTCAAATTGCTAATCAGAATTCCTTTATAACATTAACTGTTATTCAATTCCTCTGGAATCATTCTAATTTTTTTTTTGCCAAACATCCTCGGGATTCTTTGAAAAAATCTACTCAGAATTTCTGTGGAGTAATCTTTTGTATTTGCAAAGATTGTTTCAAAGTTTAGACATCTAAAATAAAAAAACAAGGTAATTTGAACTTGGAACTAGAATATTTTGTTGCTAATTTAGGGGGCAGGATGAGAACAACAAATGTACAAATTTTAGAGTGGATTTCCTACATCCTCTGGATTTTTTTCTTACAGAAAATGTAATGGCAGTTCTAACAATGGATAGAATGAAAATTTTCGTACAAATCCTTCACTAAATTATTTTCTAGCCGCAGTGCATTTGGGGAAACAAACTTAATTCGAAAATAGGACTTACATAAGAGTTACATAATTGTCCGGTTGGACGAATTATCGAAAAGAATGCCGAGCAAAGATTTGGCAACTGTTATCAAAACAACTCTTTCTAATCTGCATTGTTACCGCCTTAACTACCTACCGGTTCTTATAAAAAGTGCTAACTTTGTAATCAAAACTAATTACTAGCATCAAAACGATACCTACTCTTTTGCCCTCCTTAACTTCAACCGACAAAACAAAATCTCCATAAGCGCTTGCCTCTGTAGTTATGGCTAAGCTTTCTGACGATGTCGGAGATGATGGTAATGCTGGAGAAGAGCGTCGTTGTTTACGAAAGTGCAAGAGCTAAAGCGTACATGCATAAGACCTACGTAGACATACTGAAGCCATGATGTTGAACTGAAATAAACTTGTTTTCGTTATTCTCCGGGGAGACAATGGGAAAAGTAATTATAGCAGATCGTTTGGGCAACTTCTCACTTCTTTCTAATCCCATTTGCTTAAGGGAATTATAAGTACACAGCACCAGTACAATTTGATGCGTTACAAAACAACGAAATTCAATGTTCGCTTAACAATGCTGAGAAACGTCCAATCAGCCGAGCTAATTTATTTGCAAACGTTCGTCGCCCAACGGCAACCGTCGTCCTCGATAGGAATCGATTTTCCGGCCATAGGATAAAGCCGGTAACGAATTGAATTATGCAATGCACCCACAACAGCAAAAAGTCAACCAATCGGCACCGGATGATCGATTGACTGAAATTGAAAGCATCAACCGACTACTGACTGGCTGTGCCCCCAATTCGGTGAATAGGCCCGCCGCACTATACAGTTAGCAATCACTGCAATCCGAAGCCGTTTGGTAAATTGTAACTTTTTGACACAATGTACCTGCGGAGGTGTAGTGCAGCTGTGACGCGATTACGTACTTTAATCCACCACCCACGCTTGCCGGAAGTTGAAATCTGTCGGATGGAACCGGTCATTCCAGCATAAATCCTGCTCAAGCGAGAGCATCCACCCGTCATCGTATATCCTCCTCGTCTCGATGCATGTGGCTGTGTGTAGTTTTGTCACTATGCGACCGTCCCAGATCCCCCCACATTTGGTCGCAGGGTGGCATTAGTATTCATATCGTATTATGACAAATTAATCTCCCGGGCTGCTGCTGCTGGCTCACCCGTGTCCACAGCTGGTTTTTTTTAGATGGGTCATGTGGTGCGCTGCTGCGGTGAAATGGTTTAGTTGAAAGAGCTTTTTTGGTTACTAAATTGTATTGTTGATAAATCTAATGCTAAAAAGTGTTATTTTGTTTTGAGAGGATTTCAAATAATTGGCAAAGCTTATTTCCTTGTCAACTCCGGAGACTTTTTTGAAATGTTATTTAATTTGTAGCCACAGACTTAACGAATGTCACGTTTGCCAATTGCATACTTCTCCATAATATTGCACCGCATCCCTCTGGCTGCAGCAATATGGAATTGTAATTGAAGTACTCATCTCCCTCGACCACAGAGGGCTATTCACCCACCGTTAGACAGCAACCACCATGCATCGTCATCATCGTCGTAGCGAGCCGTCCCCATCCGTCAATCAAAGCTCCCGAGTCTAGTTAGCTTGCCATCTACCTCGAACTTCACGGGTACGTAGACATCTCCAGTATTCGACCATCTGTCACCCGAACTAGGTGGTAGCGCTCACCTTGTCGGTTCCATGACCCTCCCGGCGACTGTGCCACTTACCACGGGTGAATGACAAGCTAGCTGGACAGTCACCGCTCTGGAAGCATTAGAGACGCTGTCTCTAGCAGTTCCACGCGAAATGGGTAAATGGCTAGTGTTACGTATAAATAAGTATAGACGAGTATAGAACTCACTGTACGATCAGTTCATATAAAACTGGAGAGTATAAGTTTGATCTCTCTTCTCCTTGTCGCATGTTGTGGTACATGTGTACCTATATACCACTCTCGAATAGGTGTATAATATTGATAACAGCTATTGATAGGGATAGTAGTGGTGGATCTTCGTTATGAGAGTACTGTCGCATGTACAGCAGATCAGATCTAAAGTTCAGTTGTCTCCCGCATCTTGGTTGTGTCGGTCGCCGGTTAAAAATAACATACAGTCCATACGCTTTGATTCGGTTTAGTGTTTCCTTTTTCACTTTCACAATAGAGTTAAGTGTCACTAAACGTTCTTTTAGCATTAATCCGAACGCACGCTAACTAGTTCGCGAGTGATCCGCACGGACGTTATCCGGCTAGTGAAGATTTAACATAACATTTTGGTCCTTCGAACCGGATCCGGTGAATCCGCGGGACCACGTTCTTAGAATAGTGCGGCGTGGCGTGAATACATTGTACGGTCAGACTATTGTTCGTCGGTCAGTGTACTCGATATAGGATCAGCGAGCTTTAATTTTGGTACCGGTACCGGTACCGGTCGCGTAGTCGATGGTTTTTTGCTGCCAACCAGAAGGAATATAGTGACCTGTGTGATTAATACGCAGCATACGTTTAACCAAGTTGGTTGGATTCCTGGATGTTGTGTTTTCGTCGTCATATCCAACCCCGGAGGGTTATCATCTAAGAATCAGATAAGTAGCTAGAGTGTGTGTGATCGTGTGGTTGAGGTGGCTTGGCTTGGCGTGGTCTGCATGTGACGCCAGCAAGATAAAGGCGCATTGTTCCGCTTGCCGTATTATATTGCGAGTTTGGACAAAATTTATTTGCATTTGTGGGGAATATATTTTGAGTTTCTCCGGTTGATGATTTAGTACATGGTTCCGTTGCGATTTGCCATATGAAAAATTCCCACATTTAAGTGGTTGATAATTGGGCTGTCAACTCTGTCAATTCGTTCTGCTTGAGGTCTCGGGAGTGATTCTGTTCTGTAGTGAAGTGTAGTGTTGAAGTTTGAAGGATGCCCTCCTCCGATCTGAGGCAGTTGGTGAAGCAGGAAAAGCTGTTGAAGGCGTCGTTGGAAAACGTGCAAGAGTTTGTGGACAACTATCAAGAGGATCGCGATAAGGATGAAGTTGAGCTGCGTCTGATGAAACTGGATGAAATCTTCGACAAGTTTAGTACCGTTAGAGTAGAAATCGACGTGATTCTAGATGAGGCTGAAGATACGAAGACTTCCAAGGGCGCTCGCGATGACGTTGCCGGTACAACTAACGCTGATGCTCGTGCTGACAGTAGTCGTGTCTACAAGGATTTCGAGAATATTTACTTTCGTCTGAAATCTGCACTGCGTGTCAAGCTTCCGAGAAATCCTGGAATTGTTGCAGAACGCCAACAAGTGGCTGCCAATCCACTTCAAACATCTCGTATGAAATACCCAGAGCTGAAATTGCCTACGTTTTCTGGCAAACTGCAGGAGTGGATTAATTTCCGGGACAATTTCAAATCTTTGATCCACAACAATGGTGATTTGAGCACTATGGACAAGTTTAACTACTTGGGAGCTTCTTTGCGAGATGATGCTCTGCTTCAAATTAATCAGGTTCAAGTTACCGCTGCAACCTACCATATTGCTTGGACCATTCTTGAGACGAAGTACGAGAACCACAAGCTGATAGCCCAGGAACATCTGAAGGCACTGTTTGCTGTTCCAGCAATGAGGTCGGAATCATTTGAAACTCTGAACACCATCCTAATGACGTTCAAGGTCAATCTACAACAGTTGGCGAAGTTGGGGGAGATCACTGAAAATTGGAGTACGATCCTGGCATTCATGCTGTCGCAGAAGCTTGATACCGCAACTCTCCGCCACTGGGAGACACACCATGCATCCAAAGATATTCCTCAATATGCAGCAATGGCGGAGTTTCTTGAGCAGCACTGTGCAATTCTACATTCTACGTCAGGCCGATGCGGAGTTGAGCAAAGACGACCATTCAAGAGCTCTGCACTCCACACTGCTATACCATCTACAAGCAATTGCCAAATCTGCAACGGGGGACAGCACTGCATTGATCAGTGTCGCCGGTTCAGCAAAATGAGGGTAGTCGACAGAAAAATGATCATTCGCAGACTCGGTTTATGTTTGAATTGTCTGTGCTCTGGACACTTTGTGGCGGATTGTTCCAGACGTACCTGTGCAAAGTGTGGACAAAGCCACCATTATCTACTACACCCGTACACTCCTCCCAATTCTAACACCCAGAGTCAACCCCAGAACAACCCGAACAGGCCTCAAGTCGTGAACGCGAACCCTCAAACACAGCCTCGTCCACCGTATCAGGTGCAACAGCAATCGCACTCGCAATCTCATTGCCAATCCCGGACGAATAATACTCAATCTAATCCACAAACACCACCAGTCCTACCCACTACCTCGCAATTTACACGACAGCCACCTCCCACAAACACGCCATCCACCAGTCATCACACTGCTACTTCACACAACATTCAAAGTCAGCGAAACACAGCACTCCTGTCAACCGCGATCGTGAAACTTGCTGACCGCTCCGGAAATACGACCCTCGTTCGTGCATTGTTGGACAATGGTTCACAAATCTGCATGATTACGGAAAATATTTCCCAAAGGTTGAATTTCAAACGGTTCCGTGAAAATTTGCCAGTGAACGGTGTTGGTGATTCGTCGACGGTGTGCAAACAATCGGTGTTGGCGAAGATCCTGTCCCGCTATTCATCATTCGAGACCACAGAAGTAAAGTTTTATGTCCTGCCTCGAATCACCTTGAACCTGCCGCAGCACAACATTGACATCAGCTCTTGGAAGTTGCCTGCTGATATCCGACTCGCCGATCCAAGCTTCTTCGAATCTAGCGCCGTTGATGCAATCCTAGGCGTGTCAGTCTTCTACGAACTACTGCTGGGAGAGCAGATGAGACTTTGGGAAACTGGTCCGATCTTATGCAATACCAAACTTGGTTGGATAATGGCTGGAGAAATATCCGAGAATCCCGTTTCCACCTTCAGCGTTACAGTTGCAACGTCGGGAACCACTGAAGAGATCCATGAGCAGCTTGCACGTTTTTGGGAACTAGAGACGTGCCGGACTAAGAGCTGCCTATCCATCGAAGAATCCACGTGTGAATCCATCTTCGAACAAACAACAACAAGGGATCATGACGGAAGATTCCGTGTAACACTTCCCAAAAAAGAATATGTCATGGAGCAGTTGGGAGAATCAAAAGCAATAGCCACCAAGCGATTCATGGCGCTCGAGAAACGCTTGAATGCAAATCCGGAGATGAAGGCTCTGTACACTGCATTTATTCACGAGTATTTGTTGATGGGGCACATGAAAGAGCTAACAGACGACGAAGATGAGCCGAGGCATACCTATTACATGCCCCACCACGCAGTTATGAAACCCGATAGCACTACGACGAAGCTTAGGGTAGTGTTCGACGCGTCGTGTGCAACAGATTCAGGAGTTTCGTTGAACGATGCGCTGATGGTGGGTCCAGTGGTACAAAGGGATTTGCTATGTATTCTGATCTACTTCCGACTTCACAAGTACGCGATTGTCGGCGATGTGGAAAAAATGTACCGCATGATCAACGTCATCCTACAAGATCAATCACTTCTGAGGATTCTTTGGCGAGAGTCCGTTGATGAGCCGCTGCGCACGTACCAATTGACTACGGTAACCTACGGCACTTCGTCCGCGCCATACCTAGCGACCAGATGCTTGAAGAAATGTGCTGAAGAAGGAGAAGAGACTCATCCAGTTGCAGCTAATGCCATCAAGAACAACTTCTACGTTGACGACATGCTGACTGGAGCACACTCTGTAAAAGAAGGCCAACAACTGTGCACTGACATTCTATCTCTTCTCGATTCCGCTGGGTTTAATCTCCGAAAGTTGCATTCGAACCAACCGGCAATACTGAAAGGCATTCCCAGCTATTTGCGAGACAAGCGAGAGATCCTTGATATTGATTCGACTTCCACTGTGAAAACCCTTGGTCTGACCTGGGAACCAGCATCAGATTTGTTTTGGTTCAAAATGCCACACTGGAAGCCATCATTCCCAATTACGCAGCGTGTTGTGTTATCGGAGTCTGCACGTTCTGCAAGAATTTTGTTCGATCCTTATGGACTAGCAGGCCCAGTCATCGTTCAAGCGAAAATGTTCCTCCAGGAACTTTGGAGAGAAAAGTATTCTTGGGATGAACCGCTGAGCGCGGACTTACAATCACGATGGCTGGAGTTTAGGAGCAATCTGGGTCGACTTGATTCAGTTTCCGTACCCCGCTGGATTGCATTTGACAAAAATGTGATATCATGCGAACTTCACGGATTCTGTGACGCTTCAGAAAAGGCGTACGGTGCAGCGATCTACCTACGATGTGTCACACAAGAGGGAAAGGTTACAGTTCGGTTGGTGATGGCCAAATCTAAAGTGGCGCCATTGGAAGATTTAAGCAGGAGGAACAAGAAACAATCGATACCCAGACTAGAATTATCATCAGCTTTACTATTGGCGCACTTGTACGAAACAGTTTCTGGGAGCCTTCGGATTGCAGCGAACAGTTACTTCTGGACTGATTCGACCATCGTAAAATGTTGGCTATCGTCGCATCCATCTAGGTGGCAAGCATTTGTAGCCAACAGAGTGTCGGAAATTCAGCACATCACTCGAGAAGGCGTTTGGAACCATGTGCCTGGCGTTGAAAACCCGGCTGACATTATCTCTCGAGGTGTAACACCGTTACAACTTGCAGAAAGCTCGATATGGTGGAATGGTCCCAAGTGGCTGCAAGAGGAGTCGAATGCGTGGCCACGGGTCAACGAAGCTTCCGATCAGCACTTCGATTCTGCAACGTTGGAGGAAAAGCCGTTAGTTACGGCTGCGTTGCAGATGCTACCTCCTAGTGAAATATTTACCATGCACTCGTCGCTACTTAAGCTGATTCGTTTGACGGCATGGATGCTACGCTTTGCATACAACTGCAAACCAAGAAACCGAACCTTTAGAAGAACAGGAGTACTCAGCGCTAAGGAACACGAAGGAGCATTGATCGCTTTAGTGAAACTGGCACAATCTGAATGTTTTCCAATTGAACTTTCGGATCTAGCAGCAAAGGGTGAAGTCAAGCCAGGGTCCAGATTGCACACGAAGGATCCTGAATTGAGACATGGATTGATTCATGTTGGCGGTAGACTTCGCCATGCTCCAGTGTCGTTTGGAAGAAAACATCCGATGGTGCTAGACAGCAGGCATCCATTAACAAAACTTATTATGGTTGATTATCATCACAGACTTCTCCACGGAGGACCGCAACTGATGCTCTCATGCATGAAGGAAAGGTTCTGGCCGCTATATGGGAGAAACCTGGCAAGGAGAGTGATCCACGAATGCGTAACCTGCTTCAAGGCACGGCCACGAGTTCATGAACAGTTGATGGGAGATTTGCCTATGGAGCGAGTTTCACCGGCTCCTGCATTTTCACGCGTTGGCATCGATTATTGCGGTCCGTTCGACGTTTGTTACCCTTCACGTAAAGGAGCTCCGGTGAAGTGTTATTTATGCGTGTTCGTCTGCTTAGTGGTTAAAGCCGTCCACATAGAGATGGTAGCAGATCTTACGACTGAAGCTTTCATAGCTGCCCTGAAGAGATTCGTTGCAAGACGAGGGAAGCCCGAAGTGATCTTCTGTGACAACGCTACGAATTTTGTTGGAGCTCGACGAGAACTAAGCGAGCTGCATCAACTCTTCCAAGCTGAGCAATTCAGGAACGCAATAGTGACAGAAGCAGCCAAGGAAGCGATAGAATTCAAGTTTATTCCTGCCAAATCACCGAACTTTGGTGGATTATGGGAAGCGGCCGTGAAGTCTCTCAAGGGACACATGAGACGAGTAATTGGAACGAATGTGCTCCGTCCAGATGAGATGCTGACTATTGTCACACAGATCGAAGCCTGCCTTAACTCCAGGCCGATCAGCCCGTTAAGCAACGACCATCGAGATCTAGAAGCGTTAACTCCTGGGCACTTTTTAGTTCAACGTCCACTTACAGCAATTCCGGAGCCTAGTCTCGCGGAAATTCCAGAGAACAGATTGAGCAGATGGCAACGAATGCAGCAGTTCAGCCAAGCGATCTGGAAGCGTTGGTCGACTGATTATTTGTCAGATCTTCACAACCGAAATAAGTGGACGCGAAGAAGGAATAATCTCCATATCGGAACAATGGTACTACTGAAGGAAGACAATCTTCCTCCGCTGAAGTGGCAGTTAGGACGGATCACGGAGATTCATCCCGGGACGGATGGCAACGTTAGGGTTGTCACCATTCGCACGCAGTACGGAACGTTCCGTCGAGGAATCCAGAAGATCTGCATCCTCCCCATTCGGGACAATCAGCCGCAGGTTGAAGAAGCTCAATAAGTAATCTAGCAGCAGTTAATCGTTACCCGTGAAGTAGAAATAAGTATTTACGCCCCCGTTGGGGCACTTTAGGCAACTGACGGCACAATTGCCGTGGATGCCTGGGGGCAATACTCAAGTTACGTTCAACCCACCTGTGTTTTCCGTTTGAACCTACTGCTTTGTTTTTCCGTCGTCAGAGATGTGGATACCCAACAATCGCTAGCCATTCGTACTCCCTAGCCCAAGGAGAAGAAGGAGATTCATCAATCAACAGATGTCATCTCAGCTGAGGTTCAGCTCGATACCGCTTCTACCGTTCATCGCATCGTGTCATCAGCAGCAAGTGGCTGCCCAGCAGATGAGTATTTTATGCCCCCAACGGGCAAACTTTGGCAACTAATGGATATTCCATCCGTTTTAACGCCAGGGGGCCGAACCATGAGTTACGTGTCTCCTCTGTAAGCCCATGTATTGGATTACAGCCATGTTTCTCTTCGACAGGAATCGGAACATCGAGGACCTACGTTGCAGTCTCCAGTGTCGGACTCCAACACTACTTAACTCATGATATCAGTGCACGGATTCATCGTGTTAGGTAATGTGGACATCGTCACCAGGGAGAATCCAAGAGGGACCGTCAGATTAATACACCAGTTAGAATAACAAATAAATAAGCAGAAGGTAACGAAGTAGAAACGAGCCCGGTAGAAAGGCAACAGGTCATCTAGCCGTTTGTGACGAACAACCGATCAAAACAAACTATTATCATTGTCTTTGTGGTCTCCATTATTTTTATTGTTCTAAAAATAGTATCAAGTTTGTGTTGAGTAAACTCAAGGCCGCCAGTATGTTACGTATAAATAAGTATAGACGAGTATAGAACTCACTGTACGATCAGTTCATATAAAACTGGAGAGTATAAGTTTGATCTCTCTTCTCCTTGTCGCATGTTGTGGTACATGTGTACCTATATACCACTCTCGAATAGGTGTATAATATTGATAACAGCTATTGATAGGGATAGTAGTGGTGGATCTTCGTTATGAGAGTACTGTCGCATGTACAGCAGATCAGATCTAAAGTTCAGTTGTCTCCCGCATCTTGGTTGTGTCGGTCGCCGGTTAAAAATAACATACAGTCCATACGCTTTGATTCGGTTTAGTGTTTCCTTTTTCACTTTCACAATAGAGTTAAGTGTCACTAAACGTTCTTTTAGCATTAATCCGAACGCACGCTAACTAGTTCGCGAGTGATCCGCACGGACGTTATCCGGCTAGTGAAGATTTAACATAACAGCTAGATTTGCGTCTGTCCGATATAAATGATTTTTTTCTATAGCTTAAACAGCAGGATATATGAACCTTCCATACCCGCTAACTCTTAAAGGTGCTTAAAATGAGGTCGAAAAATGGGTATTTCTCAAAAAAGAAAAGCGGGAATGTGCATTTATTAATTTTGAAAACATATTCTAGCCTTACAAATGTATCATAAATAAAACAGCAAAAAAGGATATCTTCCATTTACTTCCAATTAATAAATTTTGGTATCCATGACAGATTCGTATTTCGACTACAATGTGCAGTCTTCATCAGTGTCATTCCCACTAAAGAACTTATCAAACACTTAAGTACTCAGTTGAAATACGTATCTGTCATGGATACCAAAATTAATTAAGTTGAAGTAAATGGAAGATAACCTTTTTTGATGTTCAACTGCTGCATTCCGCTAACAACCCAATTTCATTACTTTATTATGATGGCTACCAAGCCTTTGGGGTTCGACTTTAGAAAACTGTCAAATAATCAAACATACGAGTATTTTTGGAACGAGGACGGTGTGTGGATGCCCGAATTCAACGTCCGGTGCCCTTTTTGGAATCCAAGATGGCGGACAGCGGGTTTTGAAAAAAAAACTTTAAATACCGTACTAGGGGAAGTGCACCAATATTGGCCAATGTGGAATCCAAGATGGCGGTCATCAGTTTAAGACAAAAACTCAGAGTTGGGAGGAAATGCTATACAAGTCGGACTCGATTATCCAGGGGTTCGATTAGCCAAGGGTTCGATTATCCGGCACTTCATTATCCGGAAAAAAATGGCTTGATTATCCGGAGCTATAATTTGTTTTCTGTATTATTGGATTTGAGTAAGTAAAAACAAGAAGCATAGTGTAAGTGCAACAACTATTGATGCATTTTAACCATTTTGCGTCAATTTGTGCTTGGTATAGACGGGAGTGCAGTTTCGAACCCCTTTGGATACGGTTGTGTCTTAAGTTTGCTCTCTGTTTTGAGCGTGCGTTCGCTTTCTTAGTTTTTAGTGAGATTAGCGCTGGCACTCTGTCTCCCGGATGGTTATACGTGTGTGATTGGTGGTTGTCTCGCTTTACGGGAAGTTTTAGAATTGAGAAAAAAAACGTGATTCATCAAGTTTGCAAGCATCAGAAGAGATGACGCTCTCTGCGTTGTTTAATTTTTTCTCTCGGACCAGAAGTTTGTGGCATCGCGAGTGATAATTTTTAATTTCAGTTTATTTACGCGCTGTAACGTGTGTTAAGAGCTCGGCACGGTCAATTTTAATGTTGATTCACTCGCAATAAGTTTTGCAAAAAAATAAGTGTTTTCGACCGGCATTGATATCGATAGTCTACGAGTGTGAAAAGTGTGATCTGTGAAAAACATCATTACCGTCACAAATTCCTTGATCCTTCGGGTCGTTTTGCAAGCTGCTAAATGATTTTTTGGTTCAAATGAGAAAAGGTGGTTGAACTACAATTAGTGCTGATTGGCAAACGCGAAAAAATGAAAACAGAAGAGAACGAAGATCCGTGCGAGTTGTGAGATGAAGTCGAAGCGTTTGGCGAAGGACAACAGACAGCAGCTAAAGGGCTACTGGAATGGCTCGTGGAATAGAGAAGTCCGGAAAAGTTGGTGATCACAGTCAAGCAGACCATTTTTATTTATAAATTAGGAATTTAGGGTACATTTTAGGCATTTTGTAAGATGCTTTAACTATACTATATTATATAAACCATTCATTACATCAAATATGATTGTTAAATTAACTCTTACATAATCCGGAGCGTTTGGTACGGTATGTCCACGCATCCTTTCACCCCTGTAGATTGACGAAATGAATCACTGTTTAAATATATTTATTTAAGCTCGAATCATTTCACAGACCCAAAAAGACCTGGCCGTTTTTGATATTTGTGTCATATCTCAGATATGCTGCAAACATTAATTATGTTGACAAGAAAAATGATTAAATTTTGGGAGGCTAATCAGGACCTGATGTTAAACCGTTTGAGCACTGTGGAGTGAAAATTTCGAATTTTGCATCAGTCTAATGACCATACTACGTACAATCCTGAGCTGTGAAGGACCATACTAGGTGACCCACTGCATAGTTACAAATTTGGTTTGAATTGTTGCGTAACTGAAGGTTTTCATATCGAAACATAATCAACGAAGAATTCTCATCACCTGATGGTCCTTGGAATATTTTCGGAGTCACCTTGCATCATGAGAGAATGTCCTAGAGATGTCATTTGAATTGATGAACAGATTGAGATCTTCAGTACAATAGTACTTGGTGAACCTGAAGTCTTGAAAAAAATATCCAGACGACTTTGTCGTGTTTGACATGAGATCACATCTGAGTGATGCGATATGGATTATGGAATACTTGGATATCTTTAAAATGATACCTGATCAATCTGAAATTTTAAAAAACCTAAGGCTTTCAATGTGCTCTCTTATCTCTTGGTGTTATTTTAAATAATTTCTGAGCAGTTTGAATCTTTGAGATATCTTGAAGATGTGATTTGAATTGTTGGGTAGTTAAAGATCTTCAGAATTATGCTTATGCCTGATCAAACTGAAGGCTAAAACAAATATCTTGAGACTATTTTGGAAATCTATGGTCACCTGGAGGTCTTAGCAATAATTTCTGAGAAAGCTGGTATCTTGAGAGGATATCTGGGATATATGATTTAAATTGTTGTGCAGTTGAAGGTATCTTGGACTTTTGGATGTCTGATCACCTGGAGGTCTTTGAAATAATATATGAGCAACCTGCTATTGGAGAGCATATCAGCTGAAGGCTTGAACAAATATCCTTTTGGAAATTCCAACCCTTCGGATGTCTTTGAAATATATTCTGAGCAATCTGGTATTTGAGATAATGTGTAATGTGTTTTGAATTGATGACCAATTGTAAAATTTCAGAATGATCAATCTGATCAAGCTGAAGCCTTGAACAAACATCGTAATACAGGGTAAGTTTCGAAATATTAAGGACAATTCCAATCATATCAATAATATCCAGAGGAACCCAAATAACCATAGGCACGTTATTTCACCTTCTGTCGCTATATACTGGCCTCATCAGAACTTACAAACACTGGTATGGACGTTGATCAGTTGTATATAGCCCAAAAAGCGAAATAATGTGCTTATGGGAAGTCCATACAACTATAAAAAAGTCCCAGTCCCATTTAGGGAAAATGGATGTAATGTCGGCCTAAATGCCCCTAATTTGGGCCCATACCTAAATTCAACATTCGACTAAATTTTAAATAGCGACCAAAATATCCATAAGTACCGTCCGAATCACGCGTTCATCTAGATAAAATTAAAAAAAAAGCAAATTTTTAGCAATGGGCCCAATCTTAGATCCATGGGCCAACATTAGAGCAATTTTCCCTATTTCTTAAAAAAATCGAGAGCTTTCAAGAAGCTCCAGGTATCAGGTACCAGGTATCCTGACATTAAGCAATGGGTTTAGTTCATTATCCTTAACGCCTGGAACCTTGAGTGGGCTTTCACAAGGTAATATTTTACTCGGAAGGTGAAAGGAGAGACTTCCAAATGGCAAGACGTTCACTCGGCTGTCGACAAAAGCAGTCCACTCTCGATCTGTGCTACTCGATCGTCTGTTTTCTCGGCAGCAATCATTGTGTGGTTCTCCTCATTGTTCTCCATCAGCAGTTCTTTCGGTCGATGCGTCGTCGACTTTGGAAAGCAACCGTTTCGAGATCAGTGTGTGAGTGCTGAGCACGTTTTGCGTCCATTGCTGCAATGGACGCGCTCTGACTCTCGTTGGCGTACAACAATTTGCCATACAATGAAACTACTGGAAGCGGCTCCAGTTCTGATTGAGGAGGCTTTTTGGATAGCGGAAGATAAAGTGTTTATTGTGTTGTACCTTTTGACTATAGTTTTAAGATGTATTGTATAGTGACCAAGAATCCTCGGCTCTGTAAAGTTAATTCGGTTGAGCCTTATCAAATAAATTAATAAACAACAAATGGCAAGACACCCCAAGTCGACAAGACCAGATTATCTTGTCTCGTCTCCGTTCCGGGCACACACGTGCAACTCACAACATGGGCTGCTCCTCCAATTTCCGGAAAACTTGTGACACTTGCAACCTTACCATGACAGTGGAACACATTTTGCTAGATTGCCCTGTGTTCAGCAATATAAGAAGTCTCTACGGTATACCGAATAGCATAAGGAACGCCCTATCGAATGACCCATCAACCGAAGCAGCAGTCATCTGCTTTCTTAAAGACGCCAATATTTATGAAAGTATTTAAGCCCAAGGACTGACACGACCACCAACAACCCGCTGTCGACACTGACTACCGACTACGAGAAAATTACTTCTACCTAAACTACGCCAGCTACTGTGACACTACACTGAAAATAAAATTTCGTTTATACGACGAAATCGCTTGTTTGTTCTACGAATTTATTCGTTGTATTCTGCAACGAAATGGATTTGTACATTGTATGAAGCTAGTTTCGTTATAACTGCCACATTCGCTATCGCTACACCCTGAGTGGTGCGAAGTGAAATTTTCTTCATGTTGGTAGTGTTGAAATAAACGTTTCATCACCGTCGGTTGGTAGAGAGAAGTGTCAAACGGCTTTTTGTGCAGAGCCGATTCGTGACTTTGTGATTGTTTGTTGACATTGTTCATAGCTGGAGTTTTAACGGAGTGGAATAAAATTCAGAATGAAGTGTTTTGCTCACTTTTGCAATTATAAAGATGGACACGACGAAAAGCGAAGCCTATTCAGGTTTCCCAAGGATTCAGCAGTACGAAAAGAGTGGCTCAGTTTCTGTGAGGTGGATCTCAATTTTCAAATCAAACCCAGTGACCGGTTGTGCAGTATTCATTTTGATAAAAATTGTGTAAAACATCTGAATTCAGTTGCTTATCGTGATAAAAATGCAATCCCTACACTGCGAACATATGATGATGGTCCATTTATCAGTGAAACAATTGACGAAAGTGATAAAGTTGTTAACGATGAAGATTGGCGATCGCCGGAACTGGAAAATATTGTAGATCAAGGCATCAGACTCCGTTACGCTTGTGGAAAAGGATATGAACACATGCGTCACATGGGATTTCCTCTTCCTAGTACTCGAACACTACTGGAAAGAATCGAAAACTTTCAGTTTATGCCTGGTAATTTTTATAATCTGCGTAATTATATTTTTGAACAGATAATTTGCTCTTCTAGGAATATCTACAGAAGTTTTCAATTTGCTTCGCCACAAAATGGATAGTTTTGAGGATGCAGATAAAGATTGCGGCATCATTATTGACGAGATGGCGATTGAGGAGATCATTCGATACGATCCTGCGTCACAGCCAGAAATGGGAAAATATACACTGGGAGACTCAGAAGAAATGGCAAAAAATGGATTGGTGTTTATGGTCGCAGGTATTTGGTCTAGGTGGAAACAAGTTGTCGGTTATCACCTAACGGGCGATTCAATTGCAAAAGGGTTGTTGAAGCCTCAAATCTTGAACATCGTACAGAAGGCTGAGAACATCGGCCTGAGGATTCATTTTGTCACAAGTGATTGCGGAGCTTGCAATAAAAGAATGTGGGCGGACTTCGGGATTAGTACGTCCAAATCCTCTATTATGCAAATAGAACCATTGCAACACCCTACTGATCCTGAGCGTCATCTGGAATTCATACCGGACCCCGTACACGTGTACAAATCGGCAGTGCGAGGCTGGATAAACAATCGTGTTATTCTTCTTGGCCCAACCGTTGAAAACAAACCCTTGCTGGAAGCAAATGTCGCAAATATAGACCATTTAACCGAGCTCGTCAATTGGAAGAACTCCCAGAAAATGAAACCCATGCATGGATTGACATTGGACGATGTCAATTTTACGCTGAATGTGTCTAGTGTTGAGAAAATGAAGGTTATCAACTCATGGAAATATGTGAATACGGATTGTTGCAAGTTCATTGGAATTTATGGCCCAGGAAACAGGAAGAAATGAGCTTTTGGCAACCGCCAGGTTTATTCGTGACTTCGCACAGTGGTATGTCACTATGAATTCTCGTGACGGCAGTGGAGATGAGCTGAATTTGGGCTTCGCACAGAAATATAATAGCGACCTCGAGTTTCTTCGTCGTTATGTTCGCTGCACATACTCCTTGAAAGTTGGCGAGAAAGGTACTTGGAAACCTTGGCAGTCTTCTATAATCATGGCTACACATGCAGTTTTACGTTTGCAAGAATATCTGCTTTCTGATCCTCAAGCTCACCAGGTATCAAGTTTTTTGAGACAATCTGATCAAATCGATTTCACATTATTTAATTTACAGATCCTTCCAACTTCTCGATTTTCTCAGGACTGCTTAGAAAATTTGTTTTCACAAGTACGATCTGATTTTTCACTGTGATTTAAATATAAACCATAATTATCTTCACAGGTTAGAGCAAAACAGCCACGACCGAACGCAGTACAGTTTCGAGACGCTTTGCGTTCATTAACTCTTTCGGCGTTCGTGATACATATTCGTGGGTCAGCATACGAAAAAGATGAACGATCGCAAGTGTCTGGGCTATGTGAACATGTCCCAAAGAAGGTTAGACCTGTAAGTTCAACTCTAACTGTACCATTGACTCCAGAACATGATTCAGATGATAACCTGACAAACGCACAAAGGAATATGATCTATCATATTGGATGCCATATTCTAGGCCAAATAAAGCGTAACTGTACAGTCTGTTCTACTTGCCTAAATTCATGTTTAGTGAAAAAGCCACCTTCAACATCATTTGCTAAATATTCTACTTTATGCCATAAGCAATTCACTGAATCAACTTTTATTTCGATTGAAATGTACAGGTACTTTGTGGCCCTGAGTAACACTGTAGATATAAATTTTGATACAATCAAAAATCAAAACATCAGTTTAAATAAGCACTTGCTCAGCCTCCTAGTGAATATCCCATACACAGGAGAAAATTGTCATAATTAACAAGGAAAAATTTTGAAACGATTTGTAATGTATAGAATCAAGTGTGCTCACGTAAAAAGAACAAAAAAACGAAGATTCAATAGTGGAACAATGTATAATGTTTGATTTTTAAGATGTTTAAATAAATATCCACAGAAAAGTCTGTATAATGCATCCTCATTTAATCTCATCCCTGTTTTGCTTCTGTCTGCAAAATATACTCTGTAATTGCTACTCTCTGTTTGTTGTAGCGCAGCAACCAATGAGTAGCAATTTCAAGTTTGTATATTTTCTGGAAGCTGACATTTGTGCTTTAGCAGTTTCACGTTAAGGCTTCCTTAGAGTATCACCTTCAGGGAAGTCAAGAAAGAATAAAACCCTGACACATCCTCTACCTGACTTGCAATCAAACATAGTAATTTTTATTTGTATAAATTGTTGCAAATCAGATGCAAATTTAATGTGGCCGACGATATCTATGGAAGTGCTGTCGAAATTCCCTGGGACTTCCAATGGCAACGATTTGACTTCCCTCCAAATCGTGTGAAACTCGAACATGAAAACTCTATAGAACCCCCGTAGAACCTCGCTGGCAGCAACTAAAATATCAACTAAAACCTCTTCTGTCGCGGGAAAATCTGTTGAAAATTCCTGGAACTTTTGTACTATCATCACAAATCTCCTTAGAACGTTCTCCGAAGTCACAGTCGTTCCTGAGCGAAAAAAAATCGGAGGGGTTTTTTTCAGCGCAGGAGTCTACTTTGGTCCAAAATACGCAATAATAGGGTTAACTACCCCATTTCCGGCCTATTAAGCATAACCCGCACTTAGTCTTTCTTAATCTAGTTCAGTTTAGTACCAACCGGAATGTTACTATTACTGATGGCTTCCAAATTTATTTACCTTTCCGTACGTACCGTAAGATTTGAATACGAGAAACCAATCGTTGAGATATTGTCAAAAGTCCAACACTGCTTCTTGACGCCAAACTCGGCCTACGGATTTTAAACTCGGCCTAACGCATTGAAATGCCAAGTAAACGAAAATAAATTCACTTCGGCCTATCGGATGAAGATAAAAATTGATTCGGTCGGAGCACTTCTTTTGTTTTTGGGAATAAAGGGTGCTAACCTTCTTATCACGCGTTCTCATTAACTTCGTTCCATAGCTTATTAACTAAAGTATCGCACCAAACGCACAATTGACTTGTTAACTCTGAAATCATGGATTTATTTGAAGTTTTCTGCTCGATAGGCCCAAAATGGGCGATTAGGCCGAAGTAGTTCTCTACCCTACTGTTATTTTTAATCAAACATAAAACGTTTCGAATCACATTTTTAAAAAGATCAAAAACATTACTGAAAAATAGTTATTTTTTTATTTTGGACGATAACAATACTTCTATCTATTTCAACGAACCACAATGATAAAAAAGTGGTTCGATTTGACAGCTCGAAAGTGGTTCGATTTTGAGGTCCGTCTTCGCACCACTCAGGCTACACCCAACCAGCGAGCCACAAGTATTGGTTGTGGAGACCGAAAAATGTGGAGTGTGTTAGTGAGGATGGGTAAAAATAACTTCATTATTGTAAGGGATAAACATGACAAAAATATAAAAATAGGCTACAGACCGGACTCGAATTATGAATCTGGCGATAGCCAGATCTATGCCTTATCCATAACACTATCTGTGTTATGGGAAAGGCTAAAGGCAAATAAGAAGTACACATGGAACGGTAATTCGATTTCGTTTGCTTTTTCTGCTGCTTGCATGTATTTTTTTTCCTCTGACATAAAACCACCGTAACCAGTATTTTGATTTATAATGGTAGCTTGCATGTATTGGTCAAACCGACAATATTAAAAAAAAAAGTATCCCATCTCCAACACACATCAGAACTTTAGGAGGCAATAAGCGCAGTTGTTGGTTTGATTGTACGAAGATGAATTTGTATATTATACGAATAAGGCGTAATATTGACATTGCGCCAGATGACAGGGAAAAGAAATGTTTCGTACCATTTATGAACTATGTGTTGTATGTACGATATCCATTTTTACGAAACGGTTTTCAGAGAAATAACGAAAATACATTTTCAGTGTACTCAGCTATTATATGTGTACTATTGTTTGAACCTGAACTCCGAACTCTGGAAAAAAAAACTCTGTATTAGGGAAATCTTCTTCCGAGGCCCACTTTCTAGTCGAGGACCCCCTTCTGGGGCCCCAAATACCCAACTCTATTATTTGGGGCACCCCTTCTGGGGTTGCCAGAGATGAACCAGCCGATGGCTGAAAATCTCTTTAATAAAGAAAGATAAGATAAGTACTTTTTTTGAAACAAATATTTGTTTCAATTTTCACCATAGGTTATTAATTTTTGCCATCCTTGAGATCTAATTTTCGCCTCAATCCGAAAATGCATGATCCTAACGTTTCAGCGTTTAGCTACTCAGCCACGAAAATAATGAACAAAAATAGCTAATAAACCAAAGTAACGTTTATTTGAACTTTTTTTTTTTAATAATCCATTTATTTGTCAAGGCTCAAATGCGTTAGCTTTGCGGAGCCGAATATTTTTTACATGATTGTGTGTGAATATCATTTTCTTACAACTAATGTTAGTAGAACGGGGGCCGATTACTCGCGGTTTACTCGAGATTAGGGATTACATTTATTTATCATTTGGAGAGAGGACAAGGGAAAGCATTTTGAACTAATTTAAAACTTAAACGTAAAGGATGACTAAAACACAAAACATTAAACACATACATCAACAGCTTTAAGAAAGTCGTAAATAAGCTTCATAAAGTCGATATCAAGGCAAGCCAAGACGTCTCTAATTGGGCTTAAAGGGTTGTTTTCCTCGGACCCTAAGGGATTCACACAGAACGGAGCTCGCCTCATGATGCCAGGAGCAGGACCAAACAACATGTCCCCGGTTCTGCATATCAAAGATCCATTCTTCAAGCTCAAGTTCTTCCTCTTGGGTCAAAACTGTAGCTGAACCTGCACGGAACACTGTTTGAGTTTTCTTCGCAAGCCGCGATCGAATTGTCGATCGTGGGATTCCGTAATGTTTGGATGTCTCAAGCAATCTCATCTCCTTGCGCCGAATTTTATCAACCGAAGCCGCAATCTCAGCCTCGGAATATGTGTTCCGGTAATGTTTCGGCCTCTGAGTCTGATGTATGGTGAATAACTGGTTAACAAATTTAGAGTTTATTAACAAAATTTGATAATAATTACCATTTTTACACAGCAGCGGAAAGGTGCAGCTCAACACTTGACTCAAACTTTTTGTTTATAAATAATTTTTGATAGTTCACACAAAGGAGGCGAAAATTAGCACTAGGAAGGTTTTCAATTCGAACAAAGAGATTTCGCCAGGGTTAGAATCGTGTGAATTGTGTGTGCTATATTTCGCCACCTTTTATTTTCTAATTTATTTTTAATATAAATAGGCTTTGCACTAACCGTAACTGAATTGCACTTTACATCCAATATGATTTCTAAATTGCCATTTTTTCAATGGATTGAAAAATAATGCAATATGGAGTCACTATTTTTTCGACACAGAGTTTTTCGACAATAATATCAACTACCGTATAATTTTAATATATTGAGATATCAAAAACAATTTTGTGCATCTATTTGCAATGTGGTTAAAGTTATAAATTTTTTGTTAATTAAAAAAATCGGGCATTGTTTTGCCTAAAGGCGAAAACTAACACAGTGGTGAAGTATAATACTTCTACACTTTTTGTATTGCAATTAAAAATCGATTATTTGCAACTTGTTCTAAGACACCATTTCGGTATAATCAATTGTTTTTTCGATGCGTTTCTTTCAAACAAAGTACCCATAAAAATACATATGTCTTTTTTTAAATATGACGCTTGATTCAAAATTGTCTGAATATCTGTGAAAGATTCATATTCTTTCCCGTTGAAAACATAAACAAAGTTTCATTTAAATCGGAATGGTTCGCGTCAAATTTGAGCTCTTTTAGAAATATTTCGCATGGAACTGCTCAGGAAGCAGACAAACTGACCAAACTGCAGTGGAATAACAAATGGAAATTGCGAATGACCCAACACTGGGAATAACTTTTATTTCACACATTGTACGCGACCGGTCATCAACGCGGTGGTCACTCTCCATCCAAGTGAGATCCATTTTCGTGCGGAACTTTTAGTGGACGCATCCGTGGACCCGTCTGTGGTTGTTTCATGAACGCAAAACTAGAAGCTTAATTGATGCCATCAAATGCAAACGTGGCACATTGCCCGGCGATTGAGCAAAACTTGTGCCACCACTATGCTGATGGAATTGAATTTCGTCAGAGTAAATAAATGTTTTACGAATGATTGGATGCACCATGAACCGGACCGGGACTTGATGATGGGAAAAGGAATACTCAGATGTTGCTTCATTCACTTAAAAAACGAGAATAATTCATTTTACCATCATCATCGTTTCGACAAATCGTCAATTCACGTTCGCAATTTACCACCACATAAATCTTCCCTTATCTTTTCTGCCCAGCGCAAATCTCAGTTTTATTGGATTACTTCTTCAGAAGAACGACCACCATGATCTATCTACGCGTTTGATGTAGGTACCTACGTTTGCAACAATGAACGAGAAATCAGAGAGTAAGTAACATTCCCTTTCCAACCCATCGACTCGAGAACGGAGAAATCTCAATGGGCTGGGTACACTTTTTCTTTTTTACGACATTTTGAAAGTGGAAAATTTGATGCCAATTAGTCATTAGCCTAATCCCGAGCAAATCTTTTTGCAGTTACTTTTATGGCAACAATGTACTGACGCGTTGATTTACGATCGTCGAAATTGGATGCTGATGGAACTGGTCAGCATTGCGGCTACTATGGAAGGTTGAAATTAAAAATCTAAACTTGGAGGGAGTTTAAGGTATAATCTCGAAGGACCTTCATCAAAGTATGGTAATTTAGATTTATAAAAATAAATTTGCCCCATGCGTATCCGGAGGACTGCACGATATGACAAATTGGCGTGAATAGTTATGAAGGAACATTATTTATCCACCGGAATGAAAAATGTGAGAACTGATCCTTACATAGTTGACACTTGGATATGTCCATGAAGGGTAACTAGATCCTAGGAATTCAGAACAAGGGAACCAGTGTGAAAATAATTCAACCCTTTTTAATATTAACAGCAGGCAAAGAGTGAGGCTCCATGCAATTCAGAACTATGTTTGAAAGGATCCTGAAGACCTGTGTAGCGTCAAATAAAACAAAAATAAACCTACTTCCCAAGCTATCAATAAGCCGTTCTCTTTGATATGTAACTATAGGGCTTTTAAGATTTATATTATTCGTCTTGTTAATTACTTGAGTTATGCATCTAAGTCTGGACCAACCTGTAACACTCTCCATTCAAAATTTTGCTAAACTACCACTTTCACTGCTTTCACTACTGAAGTGACATCGAAATTTGATTATTTTATTTTTTTATTTTCGAAATGAACTTTTTGCATGAAGGTTTAGCATAGTTAAACTCAAGGTTGCAAATATTATTTATCTTTATTAGGGAGGCTTTCAGCCTTGGGCTGGTTCGCCTCCAAAAAAGGTTGCAAATACTCATTTCAGCTAAAATAATGTTTTTCGGAATAATAAAACCAAAAGATGGTATGATGGTATGTTTTACTTGTAACTTACAAGAAGAGGGTACAAAGTATGCGTTTGAAACATAAAACCTGTATATTTTGCTTTCTATGAGTCACAATCAGCGATTTGCTGATCACTGAGTGAGTGAGTGAGTGAGTGAGTGAGTGTGTGAAAAATTGTTGATTGTGACTCTTAAGAAGTGAAATAAACAGGTTTAATATGTCAAACACATTCCTTCTAACCTCTTCTTGTATCCTACAAATTCAAAATATGATCATGGCATCTAATTATTCCATAAATAAAAAAAATATATTAGCTGAAATGAGTATTTGCAACCTTGGTTAAAATGACAAAGGTTCATAATGTACAAAACATAGTTAAAAACAATTTAATTTAAAAACAACCATTTTCAAAATTATCACATTCGTTTATAATTTTAAATCCGCATCTCCCGAAAAAAAACCTTGTTAAATACACTCGAAAAATACAAAAAGAAAGTTCCGCTATAAATATTGATCGAAAAATTTATTGAAAAGACCAACGAACTTCAGAGCAGTTCCATGATCTTCGGAAAAGCTGCAAAAACTTTTCAGTGAATTTCGGAGCAGTTCTTAAGACTTCAGAGCTGTTTCATGCATATCAGGCAAATTACCGGATCTTCAGGGATGTGCTGAGAACTTCAGATAAATTGCGGGAAATTAAGGGCAGTTTCATTAAGGGGTTACGCCTACCTGTAAACTTTCAAAAAATCGATTTTTTTTATTGTCCTAATCGAAAGTGTATAAAGTCAAGAATATTTCCTCAAAAGATCAAGTTGATCCGATGAAAATTGTGAAAGTTATGCGACGTACAAAAATATTCACTTATAGTGGACTAAACCCAACTTGAAACTTTAAACGCGATTATCTCGGAATCATATTTTCCAAACCGGTGCCAAAAATTTCTCGAAATGTATACATTCGATTCGTCCGATTCGTTTTGATTTCTGTTCAGTACTATTTTGTGCAGTCCACGATCGTTCGGATTTCGTCTATCATTTAATTTCGATTTTTTACAGCCGATCAAAGACAAATTTTAAGGATCAAAAATCGGCACTTCAACTTTGCAAGGCCGTGATTTTGTCAAAAAAATTAAAAAAAAAAACGAACGATCAATGACTAGTTTAACACATGCTTCACGATTTGGCATGGTTTTTTTTTTATTTCAGATGATTACATCACAAACCGCAGTTGGTACCGCAAAAAGCGTTTTTTAAAACATCGTCCACGGGAAGCAGCCGTGCGGGGCACCAGGACCTCGTTTTTAGAGCATCAACTGATAAATGTACCATTTAATGTGTGTTCAATAAACGGCAGAAAACCGATATTCAATATGTTGCGTCGTTTTCGAGAAAAAAAAATCCAAACTTTCGCTTTTTTTCGGTCTTGCAGGTAGGTGTTACCCCTTAATTTCCGGTAAATAGGCAATTCCAGGAACATGATCGGTAGAATCGTAAGAGCTTCAGTTAAGTTCGGTGAACTTTTGAAAATATTTGATATCTTCAAGGTAGTCCTGTTAGCTATACAAAAAATTTAGGAACTTTCAAAAAGAACTTGGGAATTAAAAAAAAAATCATGAGCATACTGCGGGAACATTAGGCAAGTTCCGAAAGCTTTTGGAATTTTATATGAACTTCAGGGAAGCTGCATGAACTTCAAGGCGGTGCCATTAGCTTCAGGAAAACTGCAGGAACTTTTAAGAAGATTTTAGCACTTCAGGGGTATCCAGAGGATTGAAGGAAGTCAAGCGAACTTCAGAAATTTGTTCAAACTTTTCAAGTTCCAAGTACTGTAGAGAAGCTAGGTCTAGGCAACTTAAAGGATTTTCAGAGATCTTAAGGGTACTTACAATGATTTTAGGGAAGTTCCGAAAACTTCAGAAAAGTCTTGATCTGTAAGGGTATCTTCCGATAAATTGTTGACTGTTTAATTAACTTTCCGAGGACTATCAAGAGTTTTCAGGAATTTTAGGAAAGTCCAGAAAACTTCAAAGGATTTAAAAAAAATATTAATATTATATCAGAAGCTTCCCAGATGTCCAAGAGCTACAGGAATTAAGGGATGTTCAAAGGTTTTCAGGACAGTTCCATTTCTTTCAGGACCATACTAAGAACTTCAAGAACATTCATGGAACTTCAGGAAAGATCCAAGAAACTCACGGAGTGTACGAAAGCTTTAGCAAAATTCCGCTGGCTTCAGGAAAATTTAGAAAGCGTTAGGGATTTAGGTAAATAAAGTACAAAAATGCTAAAGGTATCATTTTGTAGAATTTTTATTTAGTTTTAAGGGAAAAATACAACAACGAAATATTCGTCAGCTTTTCGGATCAATTTTCGATCTTTTCACCTCTCATCATGTCATACACAGTAGTACCAACAATCAATACGAAACCAACGATTTTAAATTGGCTCACTACTTGACTAGCCTATTGGTCCCAAGCAAGCGATCAACGTACCCCATTCTAGTCGAAACTCTATTACTACGCAATGTTTGTTTTGATTCGCTATGAAAGTTTGACAGATAAAATGAGGGGTTATTGGTTTTTCCTATGTTTCGAGGGGTGAATCCATTAGCTTGGGACCGAAGAGAGTACCAGAGCTGAACCAAAAAGTTGAGCACTTTACTTCGGGACCTTCTAGTCTTAGAGTTACCTCTATGGTAGTACTGTCAACCTCATCTACCATCCTTTTCCACCACTTCTTCAAAACAGATGGTGTTTTGATTGTTTTGCCACATTTCTTCAATTTGCGCTTGATAATTGCCTAAAATTTTTCAATGGGACGAAAATCTGAACAATTTGGTGGATTGATACTTTTCTCAATAAAATCTACATTTATCTGCTTATGCTTATTACCTGGCAGCTGGCTAAGTCAGACCAGAACTTTACGGGACCTTCGTGGGATTGAATTAATGGCAAAATTATGTTCTGAAAACACTCCTCCTTGTAAAGTTGTCCATTCATAGTCGCTCCAGTGATGAAAACCTTTGTTTTCTTTCCGCAACTGCAGATGCCTTGCCAAATCATCAACTTGCAAGCGAATTTATCTGCAAAGACAAATTTGAATTTATCCGGAGCATCCCGCTTACGTTAAGCAAAGCAAAATGTTTGACCCGGGATTTGTCCAAAGTCCATTTTTACGTAAGTTTCATCGTCCATCAAAATACATCCGTTATACTTGGTCAGAACTTGCTCGTACAGCTTCCTTGCACGGTTTTTGGCAACCAGGTTTTGTTACAGCTTCCTGTTGGGATGTTTGCTTGCATGGTACGCCCGGAAGCCTTCTCGCATACAGATTCGCTGAACTGTACTGTGTGCCACACTGAACCTTTTCGCCAAATCACGACCGAAGATCCCAGAATTCTTTTGGACTGCCCTTATGACCTTTGCTCGTAGTTTTTGATAATGTGTTCCACTTCTACGTTTGTTTTGTAATGCACGATCCAACGTTAGTGTTTCCCGGTAACGATTAAGCACGGTATTTACAGTCGTTTTTGGAAATTGTCGTGACCTGGTCGATGTTTCAAGCATCGACCATTTGTCACTATGACTGTTTCAGCCAAATTGTCCCACGTTGTTCCTAGCGTCCGTCCACTCTAAAATTAGTCAACAGAATGACGAAACAAGCCATGAACGAGCGTGATAAATGCGATGCGATGAATATCATTCCGCACTCTTCCATCCCATAGCGTCATTTTAATCATACGTCCAATCTCCCTCATTTCGCGTCCTGTGCTTTGGTCGTTTCGTATACCTACTTCGATTATAATGACACGAACCGCATTCGTGTATTCGGAGCTTTCCGAAATCATGTTCGATCACTCTTGCGTGCATTTGTCAGTTCGACAGTGAGCATGCATAAGGGCGTATACGCGATGATCGATTCTCTTCGTCGATTTTCTTTTTTGTTAATAACTCGCTAGATTTAATGTTTCTCGGTGCGTTTGTTGTTGCTTTTGATAGCCAATACAACCTGTCACAACTCTGCATTGCACAAATTGTAGAAAATTGTTTCGCTTAGCTGTAGCAATGCAAAGAGAAAATCGATGAAGAGAATCGATCATTGCGTATACGCCCTTATGCATGCTCACTGTCGAGTTTGCTTTTTTTTTTCTTCTTTCCTTTATTTAACGTCGGTCTCTGTTCCGCAATCTAGTGCCAATCACCGACGGACATCGATTGCCATCCATTGACGGCAATCGAATGTGCAGGAAGGCAGCTTCCACACCTGCGTAGGATATCGCACCCATTCAACACACATGGGCCGGGACCAACGGCTTTACTTCCCTTCCGAAGGAAGACGTGACCAGAGATTTGTATACCTCAGAAAAATCCCACCGACCTCGGCTGGGATTGAACCCAGACCCATCGGGGTGTTAGAAAGCAGTCACGCTTACCTCTAAACCACCGGCGCCGGCTCTGTCGAGTTTGCTATTTCATGAATGTCGACTTCTAGTGCTGCCAAATGCATTTTGCTGACATCAAACTAATTAGCGGTAAATTTATGTTTAATTCATTACTACCTTATCATAAATACTACAGAAATGTGAGAGCCTTTGCAATCATTCCTCCTGACCACGTTGGATTTTGCATGTGAGTGTGCAGAATTTTTCACGTCTGTCACGTTCCATCTTCGATAACTTTTGAACAAGTATTTGAATCCTGGAGAAATTTTCACTACTAAATAAATAATCTTTCCGAATCAAAGCACTGTCAATAGTTTCTTGATACGACAACTAGAGGCGCTACAGTAATTAAAAAGTGATTTTCATGACAGTTTCGAAAACTTCTAAATATGACGATATATTTAGCTACGAAACTTCAATGCATTTCCATTAATTTCATGAAAATTGCGAGGACTTTTAAAATGTTTGAAAGTCTCCACATAAGTCAAGAAAACTTCAAAGAAGATAAGAGATTGGTAAATAGTTTCATTCAGCGGTATTTCGAGTATTTCGATGATATCAAGGGAATGTCAGGTTAGTCCCATACACTTAGATTTTTTTGCCGAGATGGGCACCACCGAGCAGCTCGGCATTTTATTTTGCTGGAAATTCAGCAAAATATATGTTTGTTAGCTGAAATCTCGGCAAAATTCCCGTTTGTTAGCTGAATCTTGGCAAGTTTGTCACTGAGATCCAGCAAAATAAAATGCCGAGCTGCTCGGTGGTGCCCATCTCGGCGAAAAAATCTAAGTGTGCATGAACTTCAGGAGAATTTCCGGAACTTTCAAGGAGTTTAGAGGAAATTTGGGATATTCCAAAAATTTCAGGAATGTTCCGAAAACTTTAGGACTATTGTTGGGTTTCCAAATATTCTTTAATTTCAATCACTTTTACTGTCATCAAACTCACTCTACAACAATCATCAGATTCACTGATGATTGCAAAAGGGAACTCACTATCACTCTCGTAGCATCCAGCAGATCGAGGTAGTAACCTGAAGAGCAACCGCAAGGCATGATACTGGTGATCAATAATTATAAATTCAGTCTCAAATATAATGTGCTTCCTGTGCTTCTTCCGCTATCCAGTGCTATTTTTCAAGTGAAGAAAACTTAATTCTAGGTCAATAGACCGTGAATGACCTGGTGGTGTTACTATCACCTACCAAACCCGGTGACCTTAGGTCGAAGAAGAAACAGGGTCTTCTAGGAAGGTTTATGAATATCAGGAAACATATGCTACTGGGAAACATAAAAAAGTCAAGAGAAGTTCGGGTAAAATGTAAAATTTTAAAATTACGGGAATTTCAAGAAAAGTTTCAAGAAAATCATTGTAAATCTTTGAACTGCAATAATAATTTCAGAAAAAATATCAACCATCCCGAAGCTTCCAGAAATTTTGGGGAAGGTCAAACATTTTCAGGGAAATTAATAAATTTCAGGAAAACAGCGAGAACATCACGGAAGTTCAAAGAATTCGCAGTTGCGTTAATTTAAGGAGGGAAGTACAATTAGAAGGCCTAAAATGAGGCCTATTTTTGAGAGTGGATTGCGAGTAGGGAAATAAATGAATGTTAGCGATTCTTTATGTATGTTATTAAGGATTTAATGAAGATTAATTATCGGTAACATTTTTTTTTAAATTTTGCAATTTAGCCCAATTATTATAAATAATGTGAAGTCAATTTTTTAAAGCAGCACTTCGCGCCGTGCAGTCCCTACGTCCATGATCACGTCTGAAACAAAAAAAAAACAGGACATTAAATTTGAAGGTACAGCGCACAACATGAATTAATTCTTTACATACGAATAATGTTTTTTTCACAAAAAAATTTGAAGTTGAAATTTTTTTTTTTAAAACCCTATTTTTTTCGACTTTTTTTTCTAAAAAAAACATGTTATAACAAACAAATCTAAAAAATCTGTCTATTCATGTTGTGGAGAATGTAATTATGAACATAAAACAGAAAACCGGAATCGATTTGAATGAAAACTCTGACCTGTACATTGCACGGCGATTTTGAAAAC